>NW_025964334.1:60767497-60842497 GCF_023055435.1 Haliotis rufescens
ACACGTCACGCTGTCAATACAGTAGGTATCTCTCACGAATGAGTTGAGTATATTCTCAGAAATGAACTGAGAGGTTTCAGCACGCTGGGTTCCAAGGCTTCAGACTATTGATCAAAAAGGGTCCAGATTTGCGTCGTTTTGACTCTGTCCAGAGATCTGTGACCATGGATGTGTCTTGGGTTCATCGCTGTCTGTCAGAGACTTAACATCAGTCAAAGAGAAGCCCCTGAAATCATCTCCTCAGCCGAAGAAACCAAAGTCTGTTCCATCATCCATCAACTGACAATGTGATGCCTCAGTTATCTGGGAGTCCAATAAAATCCTGTTGGTGGACGACCTCCCGAATGGCCAGATCATTAAGGCCAGGTTTACGTTAATCTGTTTCAACAACTGCTTCACAATATCAAGGCTAAACTTCGTAAAAAACTTCGTGGACAATGCAGATGTGCACATGTCTGTTGTCGCCATGACTGCTATACATGTCTATGGCTTTCAACACATTGGACATCCTCCGTATTCACAGATTTGGCACCGTCAGATATTCACGTCTTCGCACTTCGCAAGAACTGTCTGTTGAGCATAATGCAACTGACGAGGAGGATCCGAGGCTGTGGAGGACCACATCACCGCCAGCAGGGGGTGTCCAGGCACTCCAGCATCGTTTGAAGAAGTGAGGTGAGGTGAAATGGGGTTTAATGTCGCGTCCAAGATTATTACACTTAATTACACTCATATAGCGTGTGTGTGTGTGGCTGCTTGTACTAATCCGGACTGATGCCGATTTATTATGCTAGCTCACTGAGATACCATGCCACAGTTTAACATGAATACCTCACTCAGACACAGTGTACTGACTCCGAGCCGACCAGTCCTTGTTTTAGCCCATTAATGCCAAGCGCCAGACAGGGTAACATCAAGTACCATCTTTTAACGTCTTTTGGTATGACGCGGAAGAAGTGTGTGAACTTCCGAGGGATTATGTTGAAAAGGAATTACCAACCAGCTTCATCAATGCAGTCCATCATAATCAGACTCCTCGTGACACGTTTCATGTTTGCCTGATATACCATTTCCTGATTCTCGCTTGTTTATGTCTCGTCTATTTAAGTTATTCTGGAGTTGAACAATTATACAGTATTTATTCATGGTTTCTTTCCAGGGAAAATATAATGGTTTTTGTACACGAAAGTGATCAGTATTTTTTGAATTGCAAATTGTCTGGAAATGTGTCAATGACTCAGCTATGCGAGAGTGCACCCTGGAAATAGCACAAACAGAATTTATGCACTTGTCAGAAGTGTTAATTGAATACAGTACCTCACGGAAGTGGCCACATGTAAGAATGGGATTCTCCACACCTTGATACTCCACAGTCTCTAGGCCAATAACAACTCGTGCAGTCGTTCCACCACACTGAGTCAGGGGGAACAAAACATCCCCGTGGATTGAGGGCCGTGCTTTGTCAGAGTGGTAGAACGTGGCGCAAGGTAACATTCACACCATAATAAAATCTCAATCAGACCATTGACGGCTCTGTGTAGCAAAGCCTTCCCACGATCTGGAGGCCAATAGTTGGACAGTTATATCATGCAGTTTGTCAATACAATACCTCGGAGTTGTGATCAATAAAAAGGACTAACTTTATGTACTACAAATGTACGCCATTTTAGGAGTTAGTTGCTACCAATTAGTCGTTGAGTATAGTCACTGCGCTTGACGTAGCAGGGTAAGTGTGTACACGCGCGTGCATGTCACGAGCTCTAGTCATGATTTCTTTAAGTATGATTTTTTACAAATTATTTATAATAATCTATCAAATTATATGTTTTGCTTGTTACGTCACTGCTAAACTGTTAATGCTCTTAAGGATATACCTTATTGTGGTCTGAACTTAAATGAAACACCGGATAAAATTTTCTTATTTAGTTTACAAATTCAGTTTAGCCTCTACTCGTTTCGACTTGACAACATGGCTTTCCGTGTTGCCAAGGTTTCAGTATAATGTATGGTATGACATTATGAAACTTGACCTAATTCTTGGCTCCATGTAAGGCCTGTTTGTGTTTAACAGTGTACTTACACTTAGAAACAATATTGTTACACTTTGGAACATTATATATATACTTAGAAACAATGTACTTGTAGATAAATACAATATGTTTGTACTTATTGAATCCATTTTAAGATGGATGAAATGTACCTGTGCTTAGAAACAACATAGTGAGACGAGACATGGACGATATAGGTTGTATCAGCCCCGTATGGTGAGTGATGGACGAGGGCACTGAATGGCTGTGGGTCAATGTGTTCGACATTGCGCAGTACGACCTGACAAACACAACCGTGGAAAGTCGGTCTTTTCAACAACTTTTAGTAGGATCGCTCTAGGTTTATATTATGTTACTCATCAGGCTATATTCAGAAAAGCGGCGATTCTCTTTAATAAATGTAGAATACAAAACGAGCTCCCGTGTAATACTAATTTTATGAAACGAGTGAATAGTTGTGGTATCTGACGTGCGAAAGCGAGTCAGATATCACAACTATTCACGAGTTTCATAAAATTGGTTTTACACGGGAGCGAGTTCAGTATTTTATTTATTACTTGTCATTTATAACGTTTTTAGAATTTTACTGTTGAGTATGAACAGGCTGACACCTACACGTTCCACGGCATACTCCAATTGAGTTTAACAGAATAATACTTCAAACACGTAGTTAAAATATGAGTTTAATACCATACAACGGTCCACCTTTAGAATTCAGGTGTCCGTTCCACAAAATTATCGTAGGGCTAAGACTATCGCAACTCACATACTTTAACTTAGACCTAACGACTGTCGTTGCGCTACAATACGATCGCCTTGTGGAGCGGGCCTTGCACCTCAAAGTTTACAATCACGTCACAATACCCGACGACGTACACACTCGATGACCCTAGCAACATTGTTGCTAGGCTGACGTCACATGGCATTGTTTCGCCGAAGGATCTTGCAACAAAATTCCACAAATTACGTCATCGGGTATTGTGACGTGATTGTCAACTTTGAGGTGCAAGGCCCCGTTCCACAAGGTGATCGTACTCTAGCGCAACGACAGTCGTTAGTCTAAGTTAAATTATGTTAGTTGTTATAGCCTTAGCACTACAATAATTTTTGGGACGAACGCCTGAATTCTAAAGGTGGACCATTGTATGATATTAAATTCATACGTTTTAACTTTTGACGTGTTTGAAGTATTGTTATGTTAAACTCAATTGAATTATGCCATGGATCGTGTAGGTGTCAGCCTATTTACACTTAACAGTATAATTCTAAAATCATTATAAATGACAAGTAATAAATAAAATACTAAAGTCGCTCTCGTATAAAACCAGTTATATGAAACTCGTGAATAGTTGTGGTATCTGACTCGCTTCTGCTCGTCAAATACCAGAACTATTCACTCGTTTCATAAAGTTGGTATTACACGGGAGCTCGTATAGAATTCTATATGAATGATATCGTTCCTCTTTATGTCAGTGTTACTGTATCGTTCCGCTTTAAGTACACAGTTAATGATTTGTATTTCACTTTTCGTGAACACCTGGTGTCATCACCGATAGTTCATTCATATAACTTCCACAGCTATTTGTCCTTTACGCCAAATGAAATCTGTTTCGGCAGAAAGTCTAGGCTGATTATACACCGTCAATGATTTCGTTTCTGCTTAAACAATCCCGGTAAACGATTTGGCTTCTAATCAAGTACACAGATAATGATTTGGTTTCTCTATGAAATACCGGTAAATGATTTGGTTTCTCATTAAGTACACAGATAATGATTTGCTTTCTCTATAAAAACCTGGTAAATGGTTTGGTTTCTCATTAAGTACATGGATAATTATTTGCTTTCTCTATAAAAACCTGGTAAACGGTTTGGTTTCTCATTAAGTACACAGATGATGATTTGCTTTCTCTATAAAAACCCGGTAAACGGTTTGGTTTCTCATTAAGTACATGCATAACTATTTGCTTTCTCTACAAAAATCTGGTAAATGATTTGGTTTCTCATAAGGTACACAGATGATGATTTGCTTTCTCTATAAAAACACGGTAAACGGTTTGGTTTCTCATTAAGTACATGGATAATTATTTGCTTTCTCTATAAAAATCTGGTAAATGATTTGATTTCTCATTAAGTACACAGATAATGATTTGCTTTCTCTATAAAAATCTGGTAAATGGTTTGGTTTCTCATTAAGTACACAGATGATGATTTGCTGTCTCTATAAAAACCCGGTAAATAGTTTGGTTTCTCATTAAGTTTAAAGATAATGATTCGGTTTCTTAGTAAGTACAAAGATAATCATTCGGTTTCTGATTAAGTACATGGATAATGACTCGGCTCCTGTCAAGTACAACAGGAATAGAAACGGTTTTGGGATGCCTAAATGATGTTGTCCATATTTTTACAGCTATGAGTCAAACTTTAATTCAGCTGTAATAGTATGTCATTAGCAACATACGAAATAATTATCTCGCCGTAAATAGTTCATTGCACTGATTAACAAAAAGAAACAACAACCCAAAACACAAAAAACACAACAGGTCTTAAGTTTGTTTCTTTTACCTGTGTCTGTCATGTACCTGTGTCTGTCTTGTACCTGTGTCTGTCTTGTACCTGTGTCTGTCTTGTACCTGTGTCTTGTACTGGTGTCTGTCATGTACCTGTGTCTGTCTTGTACCTGTGTCTGTCTTGTACCTGTGTCTGTCATGTACCTGTGTCTTGTACCTGTGTCTTGTACTGGTGTCTGTCTTGTACCTGTGTCTGTCTTGTACCTGTGTCTGTCATGTACCTGTGTCTTGTACCTGTCTCTTGTACTGGTGTCTGTCATGTACCTGTGTCTGTCATGTACCTGTGTCTGTCTTGTACCTTTGTCTTGTACCTGTGTCTTGTAACTGTGTCTTGTACCTGTGTCTGTCATGTACCTGTGTCTGTCATGTACCTGTGTCTGTCATGTACCTTTGTCTTGTACCTGTGTCTGTCTTGTACCTGTGTCTTGTACCTGTGTCTTGTAACTGTGTCTTGTACCTGTGTCTGTCTTGTACCTGTGTCTGTCTTGTACCTGTGTCTGTCTTGTACCTGTGTCTTGTAACTGTGTCTTGTACCTGTGTCTTGTACCTGTGTCTGTCTTGTACCTGTGTCTGTCTTGTATCTGTGTCTTGTACCTGTGTCTGTCTTGTACCTGTGTCTTGTAACTGTGTCTTGTACTGGTGTCTGTCATGTACCTGTGTCTGTCATGTACCTGTGTCTGTCTTGTACCTGTGTCTGTCTTGTACCTTTGTCTTGTACCTGTGTCTTGTAACTGTGTCTTGTACCTGTGTCTGTCATGTACCTGTGTCTGTCATGTACCTGTGTCTGTCATGTACCTTTGTCTTGTACCTGTGTCTTGTAACTGTGTCTGTCTTGTACCTGTGTCTGCCTTGTACCTGTGGCTTGTAACTGTGTCTTGTACCTGTGTCTGTCTTGTACCTGTGTCTGTCATGTACCTGTGTCTTGTACCTGTGTCTGTCTTGTACCTGTGTCTTGTACCTGTGTCTTGTACCTGAGTCTTGTACCTGTGTCTGTCTTGTACCTGTGTCTGTCTTGTACCTGTGTCTTGTACCTGTGTCTGTCTTGTACCTGTGTCTTGTAACTGTGTCTTGTACTGGTGTCTGTCATGTACCTGTGTCTGTCATGTACCTGTGTCTGTCTTGTACCTGTGTCTGTCTTGTACCTGTGTCTTGTAACTGTGTCTTGTACTGGTGTCTGTCTTGTACCTGTGTCTGTCTTGTACCTGTGTCTGTCTTGTATCTGTGCCATGTACCTGTGTCTTGTACCTGTGTCTGTGTTGTACCTGTGTGTTGTACCTGTGTCTGTCTTGTACTTGTGTGTTGTACCTGGTTCTTGTGCCTGTGCCTGTGTTGTACCTGTGCCTGTGTTGTACCTGTGTGTTGTACCTGTGTGTTGTACCTGTGTCTTGTACCTGTGTCTTGTTCCTCTGTCTCCCCAGGATCTGCCTGCAGGATGTTACTATACCTGGCGCTGGCCACCCTAGCGTGGTATCCCGGTGCCCAGGGCAACCTGACTGCCCTAGACAGAGGTGAGTGCTCGGCATTAGGGGGTCCAACAAGGACTGGTAGGTCCGGAGTCTCTATGCTGGTTATACAGTTTACATGCTACATCCATGTTGTTTATAACAGTATACATGCTACATCCATGTTGTTTATAACATTATATGTGCTACACCCCTCTTGTTTATAACAGTATATATACTACATCCATGTTGTTTATAACAGTATATATACTACATCCATGTTGTTTATAACAGTATATATGCTACATCCATGTTGTTTATAACAGTTTACATGCTACATCCATGTTGTTTATAACAGTATACATGCTACATCCATAACATTATATGTGCTACACCCATCTTGTTTATAACAGTCTATAAGCTAAACACCAGTTGGTTATAATTGCGTATTTGCTACACCCCTGTTGGTTATATTGGTGTATATGCTAAATCCCTCTTGTTTATAACAGTATATATATTACGCATAGTTGGTTATAACAGTATACATGCTACATCCCTCTTGTTTATAACAGTATATGTGCTTCATGCCTCTTGTTTATAACAGTATTTATGCTACACCCCTTTTGGTTATAACAGTATATATGCTACACCCCTGTTGGTTATAACAGTAAATGTGCCAGACCGCTGTTGGTTATAACAGTATATATGCTACACCCCTGTTGGTTATAACAGTATATGTGCCACACCCCTGTTGGTTATAACAGTATATATGCTACACCACTGTTGGTTATAACAGTATATGTGCTACACCCCTGTTGGTTATAACAGTATATGTGCCACACCCCTGTTGGTTATAACAGTATATGTGCCACACACCTGTTGGTTATAAAGGTATATATGCTACACCCCTGTTGGTTATAACAGTATATGTGCTACACCTCTGTTGGTTATGACAGTATATATGCTACACCCCTGTTGGTTATGACAATATATATGCTACACCCCTGTTGGTTATGACAGTATATATGCTACACCCCTGTTAGTTATAACAGTATATGTGCCACACCCCTGTTGGTTATAACATCATACATGCTGCACCCCTGTTGGTTATAACAGTATATATGCTACACCCCTCTTGGTTATAACAGTATATATGCTACACCCCTCTTGGTTATAACAGTATATATGCTACACCCCTGTTGGTTATAATGGCGTATATGCTACACCACTGTTGGTTATAACAGTATATATGCTACACCCCTGTTGGTTATAACAGTTTATGTGCTACACCCATGATGGTTATGACAGTATATATGCTACACCCCTGTTGGTTATAACAGTATATATGCTACACCCTCTTGGTTATAATGGCGTATATGCTACACCACTGTTGGTTATAACAGTATATATGTTACACCCCTGTTGGTTATAACAGTATATGTGCTACACCCCTGATGGTTATAACAGTATATGTGCCACACCCATGTTGGTTATAACAGTATATTTGCTACACCCCTGTTGGTTATAACATTATATATGCTACACCCCTGTTGGTTATAACAGTATATAAGCTACACCACTTTTGGTTATAACAGTATATATGCTACACCCCTGTTGGTTATAACAGTATATATGGTACACCCCTGTTAGTTATAATGGCGTATATGCTACACCACTGTTGGTTATAACAGTATATATGCTACACCCCTTTTGGTTATAACAGTATATATGCTACACCCCTGTTGGTTATAACAGTATATGTGCCAGACCGCTGTTGGTTATAACAGTATATATGCTACACCCCAGTTGGTTATAACAGTATATGTGTTAAACCCCTGTTGGTTATAACAGTATATATGCTACACCCCTTTTGGTTATAACAGTATATATGCTACACCCCTGTTGGTTATAACAGTATATGTGCTACACCCCTGATGGTTATAACAGTACATGTGCCACACCCATGTTGGTTATAACAGTATATTTGCTACAACCCTGTTGGTTATAACATTATATATGTTACACCCCTGTTGGCTATAACAGTATATATGCTACACCACTTTTGGTTATAACAGTATATATGCTACACCCCTGTTGGTTATAACAGTATATATGCTACACCCCTGTTAGTTATAATGGCGTATATGCTACACCACTGTTGGTTATAACAGTATATATGCTACACCCCTTTTGGTTATAACAGTATATATGCTACACACCTGTTGGTTATAACAGTATATGTGCCAGACCGCTGTTGGTTATAACAGTATATATGCTACACCCCTGTTGGTTATAACAGTATATGTGTTAAACCCCTGTTGGGTATAACAGTATATATGCTGCACCCCTTTTGGTTATAACAGTATATATGCTACACCCCTGTTGGTTATAACAGTATATGTGCTACACCCCTGTTGGTTATAACAGTATATATGCTACACCCCTGTTGGTTATAACAGTATATGTGCTACACCCCTGTTGGTTATAACAGTATATATGCTACATCCCTGTTGGTTATAACAATATATGTGCTACACCCCTGTTGGTTATAACAGTATATGTGTTAAACCCCTGTTGGTTATAACAGTATATATGCTACACCCCTTTTGGTTATAACAGTATATATGCTACACCCCTGTTGGTTATAACAGTATATGTGCTACACCCCTGTTGGTTATAACAGTATATATGCTACACCCCTGTTGGTTATAACAGTATATGTGCTACACCCCTGTTGGTTATAACAGTATATGTGCTACATCCCTGTTGGTTATAACAATATATGTGCTAAAACCCCTGTTGGTTATAACAGTATATATGCTACACCCCTGTTGGTTATAATGGTGTATATCCTACAACCCTGTTTGTTATAACAGTATATATGCTTCACCCCTGTTGGTTATAATGGTGTATATGCTACACCCCTGTTAGTTATAACAGTATATATAACCGACAAGGGTTTCCTATTTCACTAGGTTGTCCAGCTACGCTGAATGAGCGGAATAACGTTTTGTTCTATGAAATAATTATGGGGTCATGCCGTTATTGAAACTGTTCTCAGAGGATAAACCAAGCTCCAGTGACTCCAGAAGCTGACTGTAGGGGGCGTTGCGACAGACGCTGGTTGGATAAGTCTTGCAGGTGGATGCTGTCACGTGACACATTGTGCCTTGTCGACTGGTATTATTTTGTGTCGTTCTGACGGAAGTTATGTGAAGTGGTGACGGGGGAAAGGGCGTGTTCGTCATCTCGTCAAGGGCAGGTGTATGAGAGTATAAGGGCAACTGGTCTCCTTGAGTATTGCCCAGTGGAGACATCGTCAACATCAGGAAAAATTACCCCCGCTCAGACTCGCAACAGACTCAAAGTAGATGTTGGAGTATCAGAGTATACAGGAGTATGTAGGCTATCATGAGTTGTGCTTCACGGTAACAGAGTATACAAGTGTATGTAGACTATCATGGGTAGTGCTTCACGGTAACAGTGTATACAGGTGTATGTAGGCTATCATGAGTAGTGCTTCACGGTAACAGTGTATACAGGTGTATGTAGACTATCATGGGTAGTGCTTCACGGTAACAGTGTATACAGGAGTATGTAGACTATCATGGGTAGTGCTTCACGGTAACAGTGTATACAGGTGTATGTAGACTATCATGGGTAGTGCTTCACGGTAACAGTGTATACAGGTGTATGTAGGCTATCATGAGTAGTGCTTCACGGTAACAGTGTATACAGGTGTATGTAGGCTATCATGAGTAGTGCTTCACGGTATCCGTGTATACAGGTGTATGTAGATTATCATGAGTAGTGCTTCACGGTAACAGTGTATACAGGTGTATGTAGGCTATCATGAGTAGTGCTTCGCGGTATCAGTGTATACAGGTGTATGTAGGCTATCATGAGTAGTGCTTCACGGTAACAGTGTATACATGTGTATGTAGGCTATCATGAGTAGTGCTTCTAGGTAACAGTGTATACAGGTGTATGTAGATTATCATGAGTTGTGCTTCACGGTAACAGTGTATGCATGTGTATGTAGGCTATCATGAGTAGTGCTTCACGGTATCAGTGTATACAGGTGTATGTAGATTATCATGAGTAGTGCTTCACGGTAACAGTGTAAACAGGTGTATGTAGGCTATCATGAGTAGTGCTTCACGGTAACAGTGTATACAGGTGTATGTAGGCTATCATGAGTTGTGCTTCACGGTAACAGTGTATACAGGTGTATGTAGATTATCATGAGTTGTGCTTCACGGTAACAGTGTATGCATGTGTATGTAGGCTATCATGAGTAGTGCTTCACGGTATCAGTGTATACAGGTGTATGTAGATTATCATGAGTTGTGATTCACGGTAACAGTGTATACAGGTGTATGTAGGCTATAATGAGTAGTGCTTCACGGTAACAGTGTATACAGGTGTATGTAAGCTATCATGAGTAGTGTTTCACGGTATCAGTGTATACAGGTGTATGTAGGCTATCATGAGTAGTGCTTCACGGTAACAGTGTATACAGGTGTATGTAGGCTATCATGAGTAGTGCTTCACGGTAACAGTGTATACAGGTGTATGTAGATTATCATGAGTTGTGCTTCACGGTAACAGTGTATGCATGTGTATGTAGGCTATCATGAGTAGTGCTTCACGGTAACAGTGTATACAGGTGTATGTAGATTATCATGAGTTGTGCTTCACGGTAACAGTGTATGCAGGTGTATGTAGGCTATCATGAGTAGTGCTTCACGGTATCCGTGTATACAGGTGTATGTAGATTATCATGAGTAGTGCTTCACGGTAACAGTGTATACAGGTGTATGTAGGCTATCATGAGTAGTGCTTCGCGGTATCAGTGTATACAGGTGTATGTAGGCTATCATGAGTAGTGCTTCACGGTAACAGTGTATACATGTGTATGTAGGCTATCATGAGTAGTGCTTCACGGTAACAGTGTATACAGGTGTATGTAGATTATCATGAGTTGTGCTTCACGGTAACAGTGTATGCATGTGTATGTAGGCTATCATGAGTAGTGCTTCACGGTATCAGTGTATACAGGTGTATGTAGATTATCATGAGTAGTGCTTCACGGTAACAGTGTATACAGGTGTATGTAGGCTATCATGAGTAGTGCTTCACGGTAACAGTGTATACAGGTGTATGTAGGCTATCATGAGTAGTGCTTCACGGTAACAGTGTATACAGGTGTATGTAGATTATCATGAGTTGTGATTCACGGTAACAGTGTATGCATGTGTATGTAGGCTATCATGAGTAGTGCTTCTCGGTAACAGTGTATACAGGTGTATGTAGATTATCATGAGTTGTGCTTCACGGTAACAGTGTATGCATGTGTATGTAGGCTATCATGAGTAGTGCTTCACGGTATCAGTGTATACAGGTGTATGTAGATTATCATGAGTAGTGCTTCACGGTAACAGTGTAAACAGGTGTATGTAGGCTATCATGAGTAGTGCTTCACGGTAACAGTGTATACAGGTGTATGTAGGCTATCATGAGTTGTGCTTCACGGTAACAGTGTATACAGGTGTATGTAGATTATCATGAGTTGTGCTTCACGGTAACAGTGTATGCATGTGTATGTAGGCTATCATGAGTAGTGCTTCACGGTATCAGTGTATACAGGTGTATGTAGATTATCATGAGTTGTGATTCACGGTAACAGTGTATACAGGTGTATGTAGGCTATAATGAGTAGTGCTTCACGGTAACAGTGTATACAGGTGTATGTAAGCTATCATGAGTAGTGTTTCACGGTATCAGTGTATACAGGTGTATGTAGATTATCATGAGTAGTGCTTCACGGTAACAGTGTATACAGGTGTTTGTAGGCTATCATGAGTAGTGCTTCACGGTAACAGTGTATACAGGTGTATGTAGATTATCATGAGTTGTGATTCACGGTAACAGTGTATGCATGTGTATGTAGGCTATCATGAGTAGTGCTTCACGGTAACAGTGTATACAGGTGTATGTAGATTATCATGAGTTGTGTTTCACGGTAACAGTGTATGCAGGTGTATGTAGGCTATCATGAGTAGTGCTTCACGGTATCCGTGTATACAGGTGTATGTAGATTATCATGAGTAGTGCTTCACGGTAACAGTGTATACAGGTGTATGTAGGCTATCATGAGTAGTGCTTCGCGGTATCAGTGTATACAGGTGTATGTAGGCTATCATGAGTAGTGCTTCACGGTAACAGTGTATACATGTGTATGTAGGCTATCATGAGTAGTGCTTCACGGTAACAGTGTATACAGGTGTATGTAGATTATCATGAGTTGTGCTTCACGGTAACAGTGTATGCATGTGTATGTAGGCTATCATGAGTAGTGCTTCACGGTATCAGTGTATACAGGTGTATGTAGATTATCATGAGTAGTGCTTCACGGTAACAGTGTATACAGGTGTATGTAGGCTATCATGAGTAGTGCTTCACGGTAACAGTGTATACAGGTGTATGTAGGCTATCATGAGTAGTGCTTCACGGTAACAGTGTATACAGGTGTATGTAGATTATCATGAGTTGTGATTCACGGTAACAGTGTATGCATGTGTATGTAGGCTATCATGAGTAGTGCTTCACGGTAACAGTGTATACATGTGTATGTAGGCTATCATGAGTAGTGCTTCACGGTAACAGTGTATACATGTGTATGTAGGCTATCATGAGTAGTGCTTCACGGTAACAGTGTATACAGGTGTATGTAGATTATCATGAGTTGTGATTCACGGTAATAGTGTATACAGGTGTATGTAGGCTATCATGAGTAGTGCTTCACGGTAACAGTGTATACAGGTGTATGTAGGCTATCATGAGTAGTGCTTCACGGTAACAGTGTATACAGGTGTATGTAGATTATCATGAGTAGTGATTCACGGTAACAGTGTATACAGGTGTATGTAGGCTATCATGAGTAGTGCTTCACGGTAACAGTGTATACAGGTGTATGTAGATTATCATGAGTTGTGATTCACGGTAACAGTGTATACAGGTGTATGTAGATTATCATGAGTTGTGATTCACGGTAACAGTGTATGCATGTGTATGTAGGCTATCATGAGTAGTGCTTCACGGTAACAGTGTATACATGTGTATGTAGGCTATCATGAGTAGTGCTTCACGGTAACAGTGTATACAGGTGTATGTAGACTATCATGAGTACATGTAGTAGTCCCCCAACACAAGGCATGTTGTAGTTGTAGTCCCCCAACACAAGGCATGTTGTAGTCCCCCAACACAAGGCATGTTGTAGTTGAAGTCCCCCAACACAAGGCATGTTGTAGTTGTAGTCCCCCAACACAAGGCATGTTGTAGTTGTAGTCCCCCAACACAAGGCATGTTGTAGTTGTAGTCCCCCAACACAAGGCATGTTGTAGTTGTAGTCCCCAACATAAGGCATGTTGTAGTTGTAGTCCCCCAACACAAGGCATGTAGTAGTTGTAGTCCCCCAACACAAGGCATGTTGTAATTGTAGTCCCCCAACACAAGGCATGTTGTAGTTGTAGTCCCCCAACACAAGGCATGTTGTAGTTGTAGTCCCCAACATAAGGCATGTTGTAGTTGTAGTCCCCCAACACAAGGCATGTTGTAGTTGTAGTCCCCAACACAAGGCATGTTGTAGTTGTAGTCCCTCAACACAAGGCATGTTGTAGTTGTAGTCCCCCAACACAAGGCATGTTGTAGTTGTAGTCCCCAACACAAGGCATGTTGTAGTTGTAGTCCCCAAACACAAGGCATGTTGTAGTTGTAGTCCCCAACACAAGGCATGTTGTAGTTGTAGTCCCCAACACAAGACATGTTGTAGTTGTAGTCCCCAACACAAGACATGTTGTAGTTGTAGTCCCCCAACACAAGGCATGTTGTAGTTGTAGTCCCCCAACACAAGGCATGTTGTAGTTGTAGTCCCCCAACACAAGGCATGTTGTAGTTGTAGTCCCCCAACACAAGGCATGTTGTAGTTGTAGTCCCCAACACAAGGCATGTTGTAGTTGTAGTCCCCCAACACAAGGCATGTTGTAGTTGTAGTCCCCAACACAAGGCATGTTGTAGTTGTAGTCCCCCAACACAAGGCATGTTGTAGTTGTAGTCCCCCGACACAAGGCATGTTGTAGTCCCCCAACACAAGGCATGTTGTAGTTGTAGTCCCCCAACACAAGGCATGTTGTAGTCCCCCAACACAAGGCATGTTGTAGTTGTAGTCCCCCAACACAAGGCATGTTGTAGTCCCCCAACACAAGGCATGTTGTAGTCCCCCAACACAAGGCATGTTGTAGTTGTAGTCCCCCAACACAAGGCATGTTGTAGTTGTAGTCCCCCAACACAAGGCATGTTGTAGTTGTAGTCCCCCAACACAAGGCATGTTGTAGTCCCCCAACACAAGGCATGTTGTAGTTGTAGTCCCCCAACACAAGGCATGTTGTAGTCCCCCAACACAAGGCATGTTGTAGTTGTAGTCCCCCAACACAAGGCATGTTGTAGTTGTAGTCCCCCAACATAAGGCATGTTGTAATTGTAGTCCCCCAACACAAGGCATGTTGTAGTCCCCCAACACAAGGCATGTTGTAGTTGTAGTCCCCCAACACAAGGCATGTTGTAGTCCCCCAACACAAGGCATGTTGTAGTTGTAGTCCCCCAACACAAGGCATGTTGTAGTCCCCCAACACAAGGCATGTTGTAGTTGTAGTCCCCCAACACAAGACATGTTGTAGTTGTAGTCCCCCAACACAAGGCATGTTGTAGTTGTAGTCCCCCAACACAAGGCATGTTGTAGTTGTAGTCCCCCAACACAAGGCATGTTGTAGTTGTAGTCCCCCAACACAAGGCATGTTGTAGTTGTAGTCCCCAACACAAGGCATGTTGTAGTTGTAGTCCCCCAACACAAGGCATGTTGTAGTTGTAGTCCCCAACATAAGGCATGTTGTAGTTGTAGTCCCCCAACACAAGGCATGTTGTAGTTGTAGTCCCCCAACACAAGGCATGTTGTAGTTGTAGTCCCCCAACACAAGGCATGTTGTAATTGTAGTCCCCCAACACAAGGCATGTTGTAATTGTAGTCCCCCAACACAAGGCATGTTGTAGTTGTAGTCCCCCAACATAAGGCATGTTGTAGTCCCCCAACACAAGGCATGTTGTAGTTGTAGTCCCCCAACACAAGGCATGTTGTAGTTGTAGTCCCCAACACAAGGCATGTTGTAGTTGTAGTCCCCCAACACAAGGCATGTTGTAGTTGAAGTCCCCCAACACAAGGCATGTTGTAGTTGTAGTCCCCCAACACAAGGCATGTTGTAGTTGTAGTCCCCCAACACAAGGCATGTTGTAGTTGTAGTCCCCCAACACAAGGCATGTTGTAGTTGTAGTCCCCCAACACAAGGGATGTTGTAGTTGAAGTCCTCCAACACAAGGCATGTTGTAGTTGTAGTCCCCCAACACAAGGCATGTTGTAATTGTAGTCCCCCAACACAAGGCATGTTGTAGTTGTAGTCCCCCAACACAAGGCATGTTGTAGTCCCCCAACACAAGGCATGTTGTAGTTGTAGTCCCCCAACACAAGGCATGTTGCAGTTGTAGTCCCCCAACACAAGGCATGTTGTAGTTGTAGTCCCCCAACACAAGGCATGTTGTAGTTGTAGTCCCCCAACACAAGGCATGTTGTAATTGTAGTCCCCCAACACAAGGCATGTTGTAGTTGTAGTCCCCGAACACAAGGCATGTTGTAGTCCCCCAACACAAGGCATGTTGTAGTTGTAGTCCCCCAACACAAGGCATGTTGTAGTTGTAGTCCCCCAACACAAGGCATGTTGTAGTTGTAGTCCCCCAACACAAGGCATGTTGTAGTTGAAGTCCCCCAACACAAGGCATGTTGTAGTTGTAGTCCCCCAACACAAGACATGTTGTAGTTGTAGTCCCCCGACACAAGGCATGTTGTAGTTGTAGTCCCCCGACACAAGGCATGTTGTAGTTGTAGTCCCCCGACACAAGGCATGTTGTAGTCACGCGATGTGATCTATTCGAACGGGTTATTTCTCGCCAAGTAACTGTCAGCCGACAATAGTTAGCGATGTTTTGAGTCGGGTGTGGCGAGGCAGTGGTATTTGTAATGGAAATGATCTGGAGGCGTGTACGACCAGACAGGTGGTACACAACATTCCTGGGACTACCTCGCAAAGAACTTTAACAAAATATACATTGTGTGTATAGAGCAATGTATGATTGTCGAGGGTGTTTTATGAATAATACACTGTATTGTGCAAGCTGTCCCTGCTCGGAGACTACAGTGATATTTATCAGTTTGTGACAGCAAATGTATCGGATTGGTTTACTCCATTGATGACACGACCCATCACATGACAAACACGTGGATACCACAGTATATGACAGTGTAAAATGTATCATACAACAATTGTCTGATACCCGCCAGGACGGTCGGGTGGCCTAGTGGTTAAAGCGTTCGCTCGTCACGCCGAAGACCCGGGTTCGATTCTCGACATGGGTACAATGTGTTAAGCCCATTTCTAATGTCCCCCGTCGTGATATTGTTGGATAATTGCTAAAAGTGGCGTAAAATCAAACTCACTCATTCATACCCGCGAAAGGCTTGTTGGATTTTAATTTTATTTGTCAAACAGCTGTACATTTATCGTCTATTTGTAACACATTTATAAACAACAAATGGTCAAATAAACTGTGTGCAAGATGTTGTGCTCAGTAGGGTCATGATGGGGGCGAGGGAGCCAGCACTCGTCACTTATCAGGCCCTCTCATCTTGTTTTGTTAGATCAGATGTGGGATTCATGTTTTGAATTTGACTCATAGCACAAAACAAATTCTCAATATGGCTACTTTAATATCCACGTTTTGCTAGAACGGGGCAGAGGAAATACCGAAAGTTTCAGTTCGTGAATGTGAGATGGTCTGTGATGATATTTTGTCGGAATGATTTCAGTACAATGTGACCGAGGAGTTTAGGACAGTGTGATATTCTGTTGCAGATTGCTTCCACCTTATGAGGCAGTATGATATTCTGCTGCAGATTGCTTCCACTTTATAAGGCAGGATAATATTCTGTTGCAGATTGCTTCCACTTTATAAGGCAGTATGATATTCTGTTGCAGATTGCTTCCACCTTATAAGGCAGTATGATACTCTGTTGCAGATTGCTTCCACCTTATAAGGCAGTATGATACTCTGTTGCAGATTGCTTCCACCTTATAAGGCAGTATGATACTCTGTTGCAGATTGCTTCCACTTTATGAGGCAGTATGATATTCTGTTGCAGATTGCTTCCACCTTATAAGGCAGTATGATACTCTGTTGCAGATTGCTTCCACCTTATAAGGCAGTATGATACTCTGTTGCAGATTGCTTCCACTTTATGAGGCAGTATGATATTCTGTTGCAGATTGCTTCCATCTTATAAGGCAGTATGATATCCTGTTGCAGATTGCTTCCACCTTATAAGGCAGTATGATATTCTGTTTCAGATTGCTTCCACCTGATAAGGCAGTATGATATCCTGTTGCAGATTGCTTCCACCTTATAAGGCAGTATGATATTCTGTTGCAGATTGTCACGCCATCTATGACGCTGTGTTAGTTGTGGATGGATCGGAGAGTATTGGCGTTGATAATTTTAAGATTGTGAAGAGAGCCCTGATGGAGTTCGTGAACACAACCCTGCAGACTAACGAGGACGTCCACATCGGCGTTGTGTTGTACAGCACGACCGTCGCGGATACCGTTAACATGACCTCTGACTGGGCGTTCCTGGACGACAAGATCGACAACATGGCGTACCCTGCAGCGTCCACATTCACCGACCACGGTATCGACGCGGGGACTGATATGCTACTGAAACAAGGCAGGAAGGTCGTCCCTCGCATCATGATCGTCGTCACAGATGGTCTCTCCACACGGCCGGAGCGCACGTTGGAAGCTGCTCAGAGGGCTAAAGACAACAGCATCACCATCTATTCTGTTGGGATAGAGATCTATGTGAAGGCGCGAGCAGCCATCTTGGAGCGATATCAGCATGAACTGGCCAGTATTGCGTCAGACGAAGGTCACGTTATCCACCTTGCAGATTTCAAAGATTTCGAGAACACTGCCCCTGAAATCGCAGAGAAATTCTGTGCTGTGGTTGGTTAGTATGATTCTCAAAATATTTCAAATCTGTCTTTAAAGTTTAATATAGGATCTTGTTCTGGACACACTCAACCCACGCCATCCCACACAGACGCACAACCGTCACGCACCCACAAACCAACTGTCCTACCTCTATCCATCCCAACTCCATGCCAAACACGCAAACCCCTCATCACATCATACACAATACCGCCCCCCCCCACCCCCCCCACCACCACCACACACACACGAAAGCACTCACACCACACATGCACAAACCCATGCAACTCACACAGCTTAAATCCCTCACTCCGCAATCTTACACACACGCACACGCAAACACACGCTATCTGTCTCTCTCACACACACACTCACGCACGCACACGCACGCTATCTGACACCCCGTCCCCCACACACCACAGCCCCCCCCCCCTCTCTCTCTCTCTCTCACACACACACACACCCTCTCTCGTACACACGCACATACACGCTTTCCCTCTCGCTCTCACCCACCCCTACCCACCCACCCCCACCCCACACCCTCTCTCTCTCTCTCTCAAACACACACCATCTCGCTCACAGACACTCGCATATACCCTCTCTCTTTCTCTCTCACACACACCCTCTCTCTCTCTCTCCCTCACACACACACACACACATACACACCATCTCGCTCACAGACACTCGCACATACCCTCTCTTTTTCTCTCTCACACCCTCTCTCGCACACACACTTTCTCCAGCACACACACGCACTCTCACAAACACACACACACTCGCTATCTCTTACACACCCTCTCTCTCACACAAGCAGATAACACTCTCTCTCACACATACGCACACACACTCTCTCTCACACACACTCACACACAGGCACACACACACACCTTCTATCTCACCGCCCCCTTACACACACACCCACCCACCCACACACACACACCCACCCACACACACCCACCCACCCACCCACCCACACACACACACACACACCCACACACCCACACCCACACACACACACACACACACACACACACACACACACATGCTCTCTAGCACACATGCTCAAACACACTTCACTCTTTCTCTCTCTCTCACCCCCCCACCCCCACCCCTTTTCTCTAACACACACTCACACACACCCTCTTTTTCCTTCTCGCACACACACGCTATTTCTCACATACCCTCTCTCTTTCTCTCTCACACACACCCTCTCTCGCACACACACACTTTCTCCAGCACACACACGCACTCTCACAAACACACACACCCTCGCTCTTTCTCTAACACACACTCGCACACACGCTCTTTCTCTAACACACACTCACACACACTCACACACACCCACTTTTTCCTTCTCGCACACACGCACACACACGCTATTTCTCACATACCCTCTCTCTTTCTCTCTTACACACACCCTCTCTCGCACACACACACACACACACACACACACACACACACACACACACACACACACACACACACACACACACACACACACACACACACACACACACACACACACACACACACACACACACACACCCTCTCTCGCACACACATACGCTATTTCTCACATACCCTCTCTCTTTCTCTCTCACACACACCCTCTCTTGCACGCGCGCGCACACACACACACACACACACACACACACACACACACACACACACACACACACACACACTCTCTCTCTCTCTCTCTCTCTCTCTCTCTCTCTCGCACACACACACGCTATTTCTCACACACGCTCTCTCTCACACATACACAAGCACAAGCACACACAAGCACACACAAACACACACACACACACACACACACACACACACACACACACACTCTCTCTCTCTCTCTCTCTCTCTCTCTCTCTCTCTCACCCACGCCCACTAAATGTCTATCTGCGCTTCCAGCTGAGGTGCTGAAGGGTCTGCAGAACATGACGGTGTACGAGGGTGAAAGCTTCACCCTGACGGCCGAGATGAGTCACATCGCCGTGGTGGGGGGCAACTGGAGTCGGAGCGGAGAGCTCCTCACTGCAGGGGGCAGATACAACATCTCCAAGAATGGGTCCTTCCTCTACTTCACCGTGGAGGGGGCGATGCTGTCTGACGCCGGGGACTACACCTACTCAGTGGGAGGGAAGACAGCCCATGGCTTCGTTACTGTTCTAAGTGAGTCTCTGTCTCCCCGCTAGGGTAATTGCCCTTTGCCAAAGGCAAGCTACTCTGGTCTATGAGAGCCTGTTTAAAGTCTGCCTGGCCTGTCATAACGTTATGAAGGATGTTCCCCACAGTGACAAAATGAAACAAGGTAAAATATGTCGGCCAAATCCAACTGTTTTGAATTCTGGAAAAGATCCCAAGCCGCAAAGGTCTATATGTAATCCTAGCGCCCTCGCCGACATTGCTTTCAAATTTATGTTTCCAAAGTACAAAGACCTAATATTATACCTAAGTATTGTTTTCAATGTAAATTGCCTCAATTATGTTTTACTATATATAACTGAAATGTACATGGGTCTATGGCCTCCCATACATGATATATTCTGGCACGATACCTTCACATTATATGATGCAGAATTACATGCTAATAATAAATATAGCGGAAGGTGTGCGGCCAATAACACGCTTACCGTCTTATTAATACCTCAATAATGAATAAAGTCAAAATAACAGCCCGGAATGGAGGTTTCCAGTTTTAACTGCACCTTATTTCCTTATCTGCACAGAACGTTGGAGCGATTGGTCAGAATGGAGTCAACTCCGATGTCGGGCCACCTGCGGCATCAACATCATTGGGGACAAGGAGCGCACACGCACGTGTCAAAAGCCGGAGTGTGTCGGCAGCAACAATGAAACCCTGACAGAGGCGTGCGGATCAGTCGCAGCTTGCGATGGTGAGGCTGTTGTATCATACATCCTCGACAGTCACGTGTTATAGACGGCAAACTAGTCATGATACACAATACCTTGTGTTGGGCATTTGACAAGGACAGTCTACCCATTTAGACGCAGGACCCATAACGTCAAAAGTCACACACAATATCCACATATGACTTCAGACGTTGCCAACAAGATCCACATATGACATCAGACGTTAGACACTAGATCCACAGATGACATCAGGCGTTGCCAACAAGATCCACAAATGACATCAGACGTTAGACACTAGATCCACATATGACATCAGACGTTAGACACTAGATCCACAGATGACATCAGACGTTAGACACTAGATCCACAGATGACATCAGACGTTAGACACTAGATCCACAGATGACATCAGACGTTACACACAAGATCCACAGATGACATCAGACGTTACACACTAGATCCACATATGACATCAGACGTTACACACAAGATCCACAGATGACATCAGACGTTAGACACTAGATCCACAGATGACATCAGACGTTACACACAAGATCCACATATGACATCAGACGTTAGACACAATACGCTATACACTAGATCCACTGACATCAGACGTTAGACAATATTTACAGACGACATAGCTGTAGTCACACATCAAAGCTTTAGGCACACATGATATCGGACATCAAACAAATACGTTCAGCTCAGACAATAACTCCTATCTTCAAAGATCCACTGACTCGAAACCCAACTTTAGCATTGCGTCAGTCTCTGCCTCTCTTGCAGTCACCTTCACCACGGAGCTGAACAACGCCACCGTGCGCGGGGGGGACGACTTCACGTTGACGGCCGCGGTCAGCGAGACGGACAAGACGGACTGGCAGTGGTCGAAGGGGGGCAAGGTGCTGGCGGAGAGTAGCAGGATGAAGTTTGGCCAGGATGGTTCCGGGAAATATACGCTGAATGTGGTCGCAGCCGAGACTACAGACGAAGGGGAATACACGTTCACGCTTGGAGGCAAATCAACAAAGGGTTACGTTGCAGTGACAGGTGAGAAGGAAGTTGTTCCTATTCTGAGGATGACCGGCTAATCCAAACTAGACTGTGCTGAGTTCCTTACTATTTAAGTATCACAGAATCGCCTCCCTGAAATAGGGTGGTTGAAGTCCCACACACTCACCTAACACTTCCCCGAAACAACTCACTCCCAGCACTTCCCACACCAACCCTCACACACCACACGCCACAACCGCCCTACAACCACCCAACACTTCACACAACACCACACCTGCCCTACCAACACCCAGCCCTTCTCAAACCTAAAATCCGCCCTACCCCCACCCTACACTTCACACACCCCACACCGGCCCTACCCCCACCCTACACTTCCCACACCAGCCCTACCCCCAACCAACGCTTCCCACACCCCACACCAGCCCTACCACCACCCTACACTTCCCCCACCCGCCCTACCCCCATCCAACACTTCCGACAACTAACACCCGTCCTACCCCCACCCAACACTTCCTAAACCCCACATCCGTCCTACCCCCATCCAACACTTCCGACAACTCACACCCGCCCTACCCCCACCCAACACTTCCTAAACCCCACATCCGTCCTACCCCCATCCAACACTTCACACACCTCACAGCAGCCCTACCCCCACACTACACTTCCCACACCCCACACCCGTCCTACCCCCATCAAACACTTCACACACCTCACACCCGCCCTACCAACACCCAGCCCTTCTCAAACCCCAAATCCGCCCTACCCCCACCCAACACTTCCGACAACTCACATCCGCCCTACCGCCACCCAACACTTCCGACAACTAACACCCGTCCTACCCCCACCCAACACTTCACACACCCCACACCCGTCCTACCCCCACCCTACACTTCCCACACCCCACACCCGCCCTCCCCCCACCCAACACTTCCCACACCCCAAACCCGTCCTACCCCCACCCTACACTTCCCACACCCCACACCAGCCCTACCCCCACCCTACACTTCCCACACCCGCCCTACCCCCACCCTACACTTCCCACACCACACACCAGCCCTACCCCCACCCTACACTTCCCACTCCCCACACCAGCCCTACCCCCACCCTACACTTCCCACACCCCACACCAGCCCTACCCCCACCCTACACTTCCCACACCCGCCCTACCCCCACCCTACACTTCCCACACCCCACACCAGCCCTACCCCCACCCTACACTTCCCACACCAGCCCTACCCCCACCCTACACTTCCCACACCCCACACCAGCCCTACCCCCACCCTACACTTCCCACACCCCACACCAGCCCTACCCCCACCCTACACTTCCCACACCCGCCCTACCCCCACCCTACACTTCCCACACCCCACACCAGCCCTACCCCCACCCTACACTTCCCACACCCCACACCAGCCCTACCCCCACCCTACACTTCCCGCACCCGCCCTACCCCCACCCAACACTTCCGACAATTCACACCTGTCCTACCCCCAACCAGCACTTCCGACAACTCACACCCGTCCTACCCCCACCCAGCACTTCCAACTCTACACACCAGCCCTACCCTCAACCAATCAGTCCCCACACCGCACACCCGTCCTACTCCCACTCAGCACTTCCAACTCTACACACCAGTCCTACCCAAAACCCATCAGTCCCCACACCGCACACCCGTCCTACCCCCACCCAGCACTTCAAACTCTACACACCAGTCCTACCCTAAACCCATCGGTCCCAACACCGCACACCCGTTCAACCCCCACACAGCACTTCCGACAACTCACAACCTCCCTACCCCCACCCAACACTTACGATACCCAACACTTCCTACAACCTCACCCCATCAAGCACTTCACACACCCAGCACTTCACATACCCCACACTCTCCCTACCCCCACCCAACACTTCACACACCCCGCACCCGCCCTACCCCCACCCAACACTTACCACACCCAAACTTCGCACACCCAACACCCGCCCTACCCCCACTCAGGACTTACCACACCTAACACTTCCCACACCCCACACTCCACACCCGCCCTACCCACACCCAACACTTCCTACACCAAACACCGCCTCACATTGAAAAACTCACCACTCACTCATTTGTGACTAGTCCATGAATCAACCTTATAATTGACCATACTTCTGGTTCCAGCTGAGATTCTTGACGGCCTGAAGGATATCCGAGTTCGGCAGGGGGACAGTTTTGAACAATCCGTCCTTCTGGTCGGCACTGGGTACTCGGGGTGGCGCTGGATGAAGGACGGGGTGGCCTTGGCTGAGAGTGAGAGGATCAAGTTTAGCAGTGGCGACAGTTCGTACAGGATGGCAGCCACAGGGGCCACGCTGTCAGACACCGGCAAATACGCCTTCATCGTCGGAGGGAAAACCTCCGAGGGGACAGTAACTGTATACGGTGAGCTGTGTATCTGAAAACACAGACCTTGACCTTGTTAATCGAACTTAACTTTTTCCGTGGGCGGTGAGGTAGCCAAGTTGTTAAAGCGCTCGCTCGTTACGCCGAAAACCCGAGTTCGATTCCCAGCATGGGTGCAAGGACCATTTCTGGTGTCCCCCGCCGTCATATTGCTATAATATTGCTAAAAGCGGCGTGAAACCATACTCGTTCACTTTATGTTCCATATGATGGAGGTTCGTACTCCTGTCTTGTTGATCATTGAAATTTGGTGCATTTACACTCATGGACAGAACGGGTACAAGAAATGTGTTATTTATAAAATTCCGTTTGTACGTAAAATATACTAAAGGACTATTTGCCCCGTAGTGAACACATTACACACTAACACTGCATCACCTAATTTGGTAGAATCGATCTTCAGCAACCCATGCTAGCCGTAAAAGGCGACGATGCTTGTCGTAAGAGGCGACTAACGGGATCGGGTGGTCAGGCTTGCTGACTTGGTTGATGCATGTCATCGTATCTCAATTGCATGGATCGATGCTCATGACATCAATCACTGGCCTGTCTGGTCCAGACTCGATTATTTATAGACCGCCGTCATATAGCTGGAATATTGCTGAGTGCGGCGTTAAACAAAAAACAAACAAAGGAACCTAATTTGCTCAGTGACGACTAATCTTCAATTTATGAGTCTGTGGCCTTAATCCACAGGTATTACGTAAACACTGATTAAGGAGATGAGTTGGGCAGTCGCAGGAATATATCGTTCACTTGTCATGCAAAGGTCTGGGTTCGATTCCAAACAGGTACAAAGTGTTAAACTCTGGTCGTGTGTTACCTGTGATATTTCTGGAATATTGTTAAAAGCGGCGAGAAACCTCACTCACCCACTCATGCCGATAGTAATTGACTAATAACACTTCCTGAGTCTCCGAATTTATATTTGACGCTATGACCGACTTTTCAGTTGATGGTGGATGGGGCGAGTGGTCTGCGTGGAAAAGGGTATGCTCGGCCGACTGCGGTCAGTCGGTCAGCGGGACGGACACGCGGACGCGGACCTGCACCAACCCTGCTCCAGTGAATAACGGAAGCACCTGTGATGGGGTTGCTGAAGAGAAGAACACCATCCAGTGTGACACTACAGCTTGTGGTAACTACATTGTGGCTATCGACTTACTGCCTCAGGGCCATATGGCTGGTGTCTCCGTACTTGGACTCATGTAACTTTACGATTCACATCACTTTACGATAGGTGTCATTTTACGTTAGATATCACTTTACGATACGCATCACTTTACGACACATATCCCTTGTGCACATCACTTTACGATACGTGTCACTTTACGATACACATCACATTACGATACGTTTCCCTTTACGATACGTGTCCCTTTACGATACGTGTCACTTTACGATACACATCACTTTACAATACGTTTCACTTTGCGATACACATCACTTTACGATACGAGTCACTTTACGATACACGTCCCTTTACGATACGTGTCACTTTACGATACGTGTCCCTTTACGATACACATCACATTACGATACGTTTCACTTTACGATACGTGTCCCTTTACGATACGTGTCCCTTTACGATACACATCACATTACGATACGTTTCACTTTACGATACGTGTCCCTTTCGATAGCTGTCACTTTACGATACATGTCACTTTACGATACTTGTCACTCAGCGATACCTGTCACGATATATTAAACATGGGGGCGGTCGGGTAGCCTAGTGGTTAAAGCGTTCCCTCGTCACGCCGAAGACCCGGGTTCGATTCCCGACATGGGTACAATGTGTGAAGCCCATTTCTGGTGTCCCCCGCCGTGATATTGCTGGGATATTGCTAAAAGCGGCGTAAAACCATACTCACTCACTCACTATTAAACATGACACGATGCGTATCGTGTTACAATACACATGAGTTTACGGCACGCATCCTACAATGAAACGCATGACTCTGTCTGAGAAGTTCTTTGATCAAGGTTACCACAGTAAAAGAGTCAGTAAAGCTTTCAAGAAGTGTTAAGGTAAACATATGGAGGACATTTAAAAATATGACACATTAAAAAGTATTGTCCGATGCAATTCCCATTTGACTTGTACCATAAGGTCCTCTCATTTTTCAGGTGAACTATTTACTTGCCTTTGCATGTGTTTATGACCGTCGCGACCGGGGTGCAGGGTACGCTCAGCTTTTCGTTAAAGCCTGGTATCATCACTAAACAGGACTGCTCAGGATAGTCGAAATCGTACAATCGACTCTGAAATTTCCTTATTAATATATTTTATATTTATATTTATTTTATCAAGGACACTCATGTCTTTAGGATACGCACTACTCAATGAAACGCATCAGTTAACGACACTTTGTCCATACTATGGACATCCATCACGACATTGATTTAAAGAATATAGATGCTCCACACTGGTACAGATCACGGTAGTTGCTCTTAGTTCAAGGTCGCTGTATGCTATTCGAGGTTAAAATTCAGTCGGGTCGCCTAGTGGTTAAAGCTTTTGCTAGTCATGCCGAAGACCCGGGTTCGATTTCCGACCTGGGTACAATGTGTGATGCCCATTCCTGGTGTACCCCGCCGTGATACTGCTGGAATATTGCTAAAAGCGGCGTAAAACCATATTCACTCACTCATTCACTCAACACCTGGTGTCCTTGCAGCCAGCTTCACCACAGAGCTGAATAACGTCACCGTTCAGAGTGGGAGTGACTTCACCTTGACCGCTGCGGTCACTGGGACGGACAAGACGGACGGGCAATGGTCGAAGGGGGGCAAGGTGCTGGCTGAGAGCGAGAGGATGAAGTTTGGCCAGGATGGTTCCGGGAAATATACGCTGAATGTGGTGGGGGCTACTGCCGCCGACGGCGGAGAATACACATTCGCCATTGCAGGAAAATCCACAAAGGGCACAGTCAAAGTCATTGGTGAGTCCCAATGTGGAGGTGGGTCCTTCTTGGCGATTTTACAGCCTCTTCTTTCTCTATTTCGTCTCACACAGGGGTTCGGTGGTGGCATGTTTGTCTGAGGTACCGGAAGTCCGGAGTAATGTCTCATAGTCCTCCCGAAACACCAGGTGCCATTCCCTCCCACCCATCCTTGTCTAACGGTCCCATCGAGACACCAGGTGTTAGCCCACCAATCCTTGTCTAACGGCCCTCTAGAGACACCAGGTGTCAGCCCGACCATCCTTGTCTAACAGTCTTCCTGAGACACACATGAGTCATCCATCCTTTGAGTCATGTTCCTCTCAAAACACCAGGTGTCAGCCCCCAATCCTTGTCTTACGGTCCCCTCGAGACACCAGGTGTCAGCCCCCTAATCCTGACCTCAAAGTCCCCGGGAGACACCATGTGTCAGCCCCCCCAATACTTGTCTCACGGTCCTTTCGTGACACCAGGTGTCAGCCTCCCATCCTTGTTTCACGGTCCCCTGGAGACCCCAGGTGTCAGCCCCGAATCCTTGCCTCAGGGTCCCCTGGAGACACCAGGTGTCAGCCCCAATACTTGTCCTACGGTCCTTTCGAGACACCAGGTGTCAGCCCCCAACCCTTGTCTCACGGTCCCCTCGAGACACCAGGTGTCAGCCCTCCCATCCTTGTCTCACGGTCCCCTCGAGACACCAGGTGTCAGCCCTCCCATCCTTGTCTCACGGTCCCCTCGAGACACCAGGTGTCAGCCCTCCCATCCTTGTCTCACGGTCCCCTCGAGACACCAGGTGTCAGCCCTCCCATCCTTGTCTCACGGTCCCCTCGAGACACCAGGTGTCAGCCCTCCCATCCTTGCCTCACGGTCCCCTCGAGACACCAGGTGTCAGCCCCCAAACCTTGTCTCACGGTCCCCTCGAGACACCAGGTGTCAGCCCACCCATCCTTGTCTCACGGTCCCCCCGAGACACCAGGTGTCAGCCCTCCCATCCTTGCCTCACGGTCCCCTCAAGACACCAGGTGTCAGTCCCCAAACCTTGTCTCACGGTCCCCTCGAGACACCAGGTGTCAGCCCCCAACCCTTTTCTTACGGTCCCTTGGAGACACCAGGTGTCAGCCCCCAAACTTGCCTCACGGTCCCCTCGAGACACCAGGTGTCAGCCCCCAACCCTTGTCTAACAGTCCCCTCGAGACACCAGGTGTCAGTCCCCAAACCTTGTCTAACAGTCCCCTCGAGACACCAGGTGTAAGCCCCCAAACCTTGTCTAACAGTCCCCTCGAGACACCAGGTGAAAGCCCCCAATCCTTGCCTCACAGTCCCCTCGAGACACCAGGTGTCAACCCTCCCATCCTTGTCTCACGGTCCCCTGGAGACACCAGGTGTCAGCCCTCCCATCCTTGTTTCACGGTCCCCTGGAGACACCAGGTGTTAGCCCTCCAATCCTTGTCTAACAGTCCTCCCAAGACATGCACGAATCACCCATCCTTTGAGTCCTGCTCCTATCAAGAAACCAGGTGTCAGTCACTCATCTCTGCCTCATGTTAGTTCTCTTGTTCATCAAGTTTTCATGTTTCAGTTGACGGCGGTTGGGACGCGTGGACCACGTGGCATATCGTCTCGTGCTCGGCCACGTGCGGGGCCAATGTGGTCGGTGTCTCAAGACGAGTGCGGTACTGCGACAACCCCACACCAGCAAATGGGGGGAAAAATTGTGAAGGGGAAAGGATAGAGAGAAACTCAACAACGTGTGACCTACCCGAGTGTATCAGTGCGTATCAGCAGCTATACTTGTCTCTGTACATGTGTGAATTGTGTATCAGTGCCTCAAAGTGAAACTAACCAATAAGAGAGCAGAATTACTAACCCCATTTATGACCGTATACCGTCAGTAGAAATCCAAGATGGTTGTTACTGACGTATTATGAGACCGTATACCGTCAGTAACTGCCATTTTGGATTTTCCAACACCCACTTCAAATATTTCACATGAAAATTCTGGTACAGAAATTCGTTATTCGACACTGTTCTGTGTTTTAATATCATAAATTTTGATGTGCAAAGACAATAATATTTGTTTAGATCTCGTTCGTGACTTGAGATAATAGTTAAAATTATGTACAAGGTTTGGCCTCTAAGGTTTGAAGAGTAGTCTCCCTTTGACCTTTAACGTCAACAGTTGTAAGTGCCAAGATTTCATTTTGTCATGATACGTGCGACATAGATACCAGATAGTGTAAACATTTCGGCACAATAAATTCGTTATGGTGTCTTCAGCTTCCGTATACGGTCTCATATTAGGTAAGGAGACAAATATGTCACCGTCTACGGCAACAAAAGACTCCATAACTAATAGCATATTCGACAACAACACGTATCAGTGCGTATATCGACAACAACACTCGTGTCTGTAGATGTGTTAACTATCTGAGTGTATCAGTAGGTAGATCAACAGTTCAATTTGTATGACCTTCTATGACATATGAGTCCGGTATAGATAGTCAGCCTTAAGACATGAAGTGCCATGTAGTGCCATGTGTGTTTCACGAAGGCTCCCCAAAGCTCCAAAGTATCCTGTTTCACTATTCCAGTTCTCAGCGGGCTCAAGAACCTGACATTGCGGGTTGGCGAAGAGATGACTTTGAGCGCCGGCACCAAGGCCTCAGCGACGGGAGCAGCACAGTGGTACCGCCACGGCCACCTCCTTCACGACAGCAGTCGGGTGGCCATCACGAACGACAACACCAACTACTCCTTGACCCTGCGCAACCTCACCGTGGGCGACACAGGCACCTACACATTCAGTTTTGATGGGCAGACAGCGGAGGGACACTTGTTGGTTGTAGGTAAGACACATCGCTTGGCAAAGACCGCAACCACTGTGTAGGCAGATTTGTGTCAGCTGCGAGAGTCGTGTGTTGTCCGTGACAAGATGCTCTAGTTAGGAAGAGCTGTGTGTTGTCTGTGACAAGGTGTTCTAGTTAGGAAGAGCTGTGTGTTGTCTGTGACAAGGTGTCTTAGTTAGGAAGAGTTGTGTGTTGTCTGTGACAAGGTGTTCAAGTTAGGAAGAGCTGTGTGTTGTCTGTGACAAGGTGTTCTAGTTAGGAAGAGCTGTGTGTTGTCTGTGACAAGGTGTTCTAATAAGGAAGAGTTGTGTGTTGTCTGTGACAAGGTGTTCAAGTTAGGAAGAGCTGTGTGGTGTCTGTGACAAGGTGTTCTAGTTAGGAAGAGTTGTGTGTTGTCTGTGACAAGGTGTCCTAGTTAGGAAGAATCGTGTGTTATCTGTGACAAGGTGCTCTAGCTAGGAAGAGTTGTGTGTTGTCTGTGACAAGGTGTTCTAGTTAGGAAGAGCTGTGTGTTGTCTGTGACAAGGTGTTCTAGTTAGGAAGAGCTGTGTGTTGTCTGTGACAAGGTGTCTTAGTTAGGAAGAGCTGTGTGTTGTCTGTGACAAGGTGTTCTAGTTAGGAAGAGCTGTGTGTTGTCTGTGACAAGGTGTTCTAGTCAGGAAGAGTTGTGTGTTGTCTGTGACAAGGTGTTCTAGTTAGGAAGAGCTGTGTGTTGTCTGTGACAAGGTGTCCTAGTTAGGAAGAGTCGTGTGTTATCTGTGACAAGGTGCTCTAGCTAGGAAGAGTTGTGTGTTGTCTGTGACAAGGTGTTCTAGTTAGGAAGAGCTGTGTGTTGTCTGTGACAAGGTGTTCTAGTTAGGAAGAGCTGTGTGTTGTCTGTGACAAGGTGTCTTAGTTAGGAAGAGCTGTGTGTTGTCTGTGACAAGGTGTTCTAGTTAGGAAGAGCTGTGTGTTGTCTGTGACAAGGTGTTCTAGTCAGGAAGAGTTGTGTGTTGTCTGTGACAAGGTGTTCTAGTTAGGAAGAGTTGTGTGGTGTCTGTGACAAGGTGTTCCAGTTAGGAAGTGTCGTGTGTTGTCCGTGACAAGGTGTTCTAGTTAGGAAGAGTTGTGTGTTGTCTGTGACTAGGTTTTCCAGTTAGGTAGAGTTGTGTGTTGTCTATGACAAGGTGTTCAAGTTAGGAAGAGCTGTGTGTTGTCTGTGACAAGGTGCTCTAGTTAGGAAGAGTTGTGTGTTGTCTGTGACAAGGTGCTCTAGTTAGGAAGAGTTGTGTGTTGTCTGTGACAAGGTGTCCTAACCAGGAAGAGTTGTGTGTTGTCTGTGACAAGGTGTTCTAGTTAGGAAGAGTCGTGTGTTGTCTGTGACAAGGTGTTGTAGTTAGGAAGAGTTGTGTGTTGTCTGTGACAAGGTCCTCTAGTTAGGAAGAGTTGTGTGTTGTCTGTGATCAGGTGCTCTAGTTAGGAAGAGTCATGTGTTGTCTGTGACAAGGTGTTCTAGTCAGGAAGAGTTTTTGTGTTGTCTGTGACAAGGTGTCCTAGTTAGGAAGAGTTGTGTGTTGTTTGTGACAAGGTGTCCTAGTTAGGAAGAGCTGTGTGGTGTCTGTGACAAGGTGTTCTAGTCAGCAAGAGTTGTGTGTTGTCTGTGACAAGGTGTTCTAGTCAGGAAGAGTTGTGTGTTGTCTGTGACAAGGTGCTCTAGTTAGGAAGAGATGTGTGTTGTCTGTGACAAGGTGTTCCAGTCAGGAAGAGTTGTGTGTTGTCTGTGAGAAGTTGCTCTAGTTAGGAAGAGCTGTGTGTTTTCTGTGACAAGGTGTTCTAGTCAGGAAGAGTTGTGTGTTGTCTGTGACAAGGTGCCCTAGTTAGGAAGAGTTGTGTGGTGTCTGTGACAATGTGTTCTAGTCAGGAAGAGTTGTGTGTTGTCTGTGACAAGGTGTTCTAGTCAGGAAGAGTTGTGTGTTGTCTGTGACAAAGTGTCCTAGTTAGGAAGAGTAGCGTGTTGTCTGTGACAAGGTGTTCTAGTAAGCAAGAGTTGTGTGTTGTCTGTGACAAGGTGTTCTAGTTAGGAAGAGCTGTGTTTTGACAAGGTGTTCTAGTTAAGAAGAGCTGTGTGTTGTCTGTGACAAGGTGTTCTAGTTAGGAAGAGTCGTGTGTTGTCTGTGACAAGGTGTCCTAGTTAGGAAGAGTTGTGTGTTGTCTGTGACAAGGTGCTCTAGTTAGGAAGAGCTGTGTGTTGTCTGTGACAAGGTGTTCTAGTTAGGAAGAGTTGTGCGTTGTCTGTGACAAGGTGTTCCAGTTAGGAAGAGTTGTGTGTTGTCTGTGACAAGGTGTTCTAGTTAGGAAGAGTTGTGTGTTGTCTGTGACAAGGTGTTCCAGTTAGGAAGAGCTGTGTGTTGTCTGTGACAAGCTGTTCCAGTTAGGAAGAGCTGTGTGTTGTCTGTGACAAGGTGCTCTAGTTAGGAAGAGTTGTGTGTTGTCTGTGACAAGGTTTTCCAGTTAGGAAGAGTCGTGTGTTGACTGTGACAAGGTGTTCTAGTTAGGAAGAGCTGTGTGTTGTCTGTGACAAGGTGTTCTAGTAAGGAAGAACTATGTGGTGTCTGTGACAAGGTGTTCTAGTTAGGAAGAGTTGTGTGTTGTCTGTGACAAGGTGCTCCAGTTAGGAAGAGTCATGTGTTGTCTGTGATAATGTGGTCTATTAACGAAGAGTTGTGTGTTGTCTGTGACAAGGTGTTCCAGTTAGGAAGAGCTGTGTGTTGTCTGTGACAAGGTGTTCTAGTAAGGAAGAACTATGTGGTGTCTGTGACAAGGTGTTCTAGTTAGGAAGAGTTGTGTGTTGTCTGTGACAAGGTGCTCCAGTTAGGAAGAGTCATGTGTTGTCTGTGATAATGTGGTCTATTAACGAAGAGTTGTGTGTTGTCTGTGACAAGGTGTTCCAGTTAGGAAGAGCTGTGTGTTGTCTGTGACAAGGTGCTCTAGTAAGGAAGAGCTGTGTGTTGTCTGTGACATGGTGCTCTAGTTATGAAGAGTTGTGTGTTGTCTGTGACACGGTGTTCTAGTTAGGAAGAGCTGTGTGTTGTCTGTGACAAGGTGTTCTAGTTAGGAAGAGCTGTGTGTTGTCTGTGACAAGGTGCTCTAGTTAGGAAGAGTTGTGTGTTGTCTGTGACAAGGTGTTCTAGTTAGGAAGAGTTGTTTGTTGTCTGTGACAAGTTGCTCTAGTTAGGAAGAGCTGTGTGTTGTCTGTGACAAGGTGTTGTAGTTAGGAAGAGTTGTGTGTTGTCTGTGACAAGGTGTTCTAGGTAGGAAGAGTCGTGTGTTGTCTGTGACAAGGTGTTCTAGTTAGGAAGAGTTGTGTGTTGTCTGTGACAAGGTGTTCTAGGTAGGAAGAGTCGTGTGTTGTCTGTGACAAGGTGTTCTAGTTAGGAAGAGTTGTGTGTTGTCTGTGACAAGTTGCTCTAGTTAGGAAGAGCTGTGTGTTGTCTGTGACAAGGTGTTCCAGTTAGGAAGAGTTGTGTGTTGTCTGTGACAAGTTGCTCTTGTTAGGAAGAGCTGTGTGTTGTCTGTGACAAGGTGTCCTAGTTAGGAAGAGTTGTGTGTTGTCTGTGACAAGGTGCACTAGTAAGGAACAGTTGTGTTACAATACAACCCCTGTGTATAACCATACCCCTGTATACAACGCAAACCCTGAACACAACACAATCCCTGTTTACAACACAACCCGTGTATACAACACTACTCCTGTATACAAGACAACTCTGTATACAACACAACCCACACGACACAACCCGTGTATACAACACAACTCCTGTATAGAAGACAACCCTGTATACAACACAACCCCCGTATACAACACAACCCCTGTTTACAACACAACCCGTGTATACAAAACTCTGTGTCCAGCTGACGGAGGCTGGAGTGTCTGGTCGGACTGGAATAGAACGTGCAGCGCCACCTGTGGGACTAATATCCCCGCGACGCAGAGAAGAACACGGACATGTGACAACCCTGAACCAGCCAATGGCGGAAATAGCTGCACAGGAGACCCCTCGGAGCAGACCACATCAGCGTGTAACCTAGGATCTTGTGATACAGGTAGGAACCGAACACTGACAGTATGCACTGTCCGTCTAGTTGTCAGGGGCGGTCGGGTAGCCTAGGATCTTGTGAGACAGGTAGGTACCCAACACTGACAGTATACACTGTCCATCTAGTTGTCAGGGGCGGTCGGGTAGCCTAGGATCTTGTGAGACAGGTAGGAACCCAACATTGACAGTATACACTGTCCATCTAGTTGTCAGGGGCGGTCGGGTAGCCTAGGATCTTGTGAGACAAGTAGGTACCCAACACTGACAGTATACACTGTCCGTCTAGTTGTCAGGGGCGGTCGGGTAGCCTAGGATCTTGTGATACAGGTAGGAACCCAACACTGACAGTATGTACTGTCCATCTAGTTGTCAGGGGCGGTCGGGTAGCCTAGGATCTTGTGAGACAGGTAGGTACCCAACACTGACAGTATACACTGTCAGTCTAGTTGTCAGGGGCGGTCGGGTAGCCTAGGATCTTGTGAGACAGGTAGGTACCCAACACTGACAGTATACACTGTCCGTCTAGTTGTCAGGGGCGGTCGGGTAGCCTAGGATCTTGTGATACAAGTAGGAACCCAACACTGACAGTATGCACTGTCCGTCTAGTTGTCAGGGGCGGTCGGGTAGCCTAGGATCTTGTGAGACAGGTAGGTACCCAACACTGACAGTATACACTGTCCGTCTAGTTGTCAGGGGCGGTCGGGTAGCCTAGGATCTTGTGAGACAGGTAGGTACCCAACACTGACAGTATACACTGTCCGTCTAGTTGTCAGGGGCGGTCGGGCAGCCTAGGATCTTGTGATACAAGTAGGAACCCAACACTGACAGTATGCACTGTCCGTCTAGTTGTCAGGGGCGGTCGGGTAGCCTAGGATCTTGTGATACAGGTAGGAACCCAACACTGACAGTATGCACTGTCCATCTAGTTGTCAGGGGCGGTCGGGTAGCCTAGGATCTTGTGATACAGGTAGGAACCCAACACTGACAGTATGCACTATCCGTCTAGTTGTCAGGGGCGGTCGGGTAGCCTAGGATCTTGTGAGACAGGTAGGAACCCAACACTGACAGTATACACTGTCCATCTAGTTGTCAGGGGCGGTCGGGTAGCCTAGGATCTTGTGAGACAGGTAGGTACCCAACACTGACAGTATACACTGTCAGTCTAGTTGTCAGGGGCGGTCGGGTAGCCTAGGATCTTGTGAGACAGGTAGGTACCCAACACTGACAGTATACACTGTCAGTCTAGTTGTCAGGGGCGGTCGGGTAGCCTAGGATCTTGTGAGACAGGTAGGTACCCAACACTGACAGTATACACTGTCCGTCTAGTTGTCAGGGGCGGTCGGGTAGCCTAGGATCTTGTGAGACAGGTAGGTACCCAACACTGACAGTATACACTGTCCGTCTAGTTGTCAGGGGCGGTCGGGTAGCCTAGGATCTTGTGAGACAGGTAGGAACCCAACACTGACAGTATACACTGTCCATCTAGTTGTCAGGGGCGGTCGGGTAGCCTAGGATCTTGTGAGACAGGTAGGTACCCAACACTGACAGTATACACTGTCCGTCTAGTTGTCAGGGGCGGTCGGGTAGCCTAGGATCTTGTGAGACAGGTAGGTACCCAACACTGACAGTATACACTGTCAGTCTAGTTGTCAGGGGCGGTCGGGTAGCCTAGGATCTTGTGAGACAGGTAGGTACCCAACACTGACAGTATACACTGTCCGTCTAGTTGTCAGGGGCGGTCGGGTAGCCTAGGATCTTGTGAGACAGGTAGGTACCCAACACTGACAGTATACACTGTCCGTCTAGTTGTCAGGGGCGGTCGGGTAGCCTAGGATCTTGTGATACAAGTAGGAACCCAACACTGACAGTATACACTGTCCATCTAGTTGTCAGGGGCGGTCGGGTAGCCTAGGATCTTGTGATACAAGTAGGTACCCAACACTGACAGTATACACTGTCCGTCTAGTTGTTTGGGGCGGTCGGGTAGCCTAGGATCTTGTGAGACAGGTAGGTACCCAACACTGACAGTATACACTGTCCGTCTAGTTGTCAGGGGCGGTTGGGTAGCCTAGGATCTTGTGAGACAGGTAGGTACCCAACACTGACAGTATACACTGTCCATCTAGTTGTCAGGGGCGGTCGGGTAGCCTAGGATCTTGTGAGACAGGTAGGAACCCAACACTGACAGTATACACTGTCCATCTAGTTGTCGGGTGCGGTCGGGTAGCCTAGCGGTTAAAGCGTTCGCTCGTCACGTCGAAGACCCGGGTCCGATTCCCAACATGGGTACAATGTGTGAAGCCCATTTCTGGTGTCCCCCGTAGAGATATTGCTGGAATAGTGCTAAAAGCGGCGTAAAACCATACTCACTCACCCATTCTTCTTGTCGGTGTTCAGTGGGTTAAAATGCATGAATGCATTGATACATATTTGACAGCACTTAAGTTTTCTCTTTAGACAATATCAAATAAAGACCCACAAGATGACAGCCATTTCATTTCGGACATACAGATTCAGTGTCATGGAGATGGAAACGTGTTATATACAGATTCAGTGTCACATAACCGTTTTGTCGTTTTCCAAATACAATTGAATTTCTGAGTCGGAGTCTACTCCAGACGGTGGGGATACTGGTTATTACGAATGCTGGTCAGTTCTAAGCCTGACTAACCTTCAACTATGGGCCATAAAAAAAGTGAACTTGTCAATGTAGTACATTGTTTGAGTATTTCATTGCCAGTGTATTTGGTCTGTTGAGCCAGTTTTAGGACACAGACATGGACAAGATGCTTACCAGACCCGGCACAGAGTGATTTCCACCTGTTTCCTAAACTGAAATAACACCTTCGTGGATAGCGCTATGACGACAACGATGTTTGTTTGTTTGTTTGTCGTTTAACGCCACACTCAGCAATATTCCAGCTATATGACGGAGGTCTGTAAATAATCGAGCCTGGACGAGACAACGATGACCTCAAAGCTGTCGTAAATGGGTTTTGCAGGATTGCCTGAGTAAACTTCTTCCTGACTGGAATTGAAAAGTTTCACTATCGATACGAGATGTGCATTGAAAAACAGAGAGATTATGTTGAAACACTTTTACAATTGTCGGTTTTGTTTGTTCGGTGTAGAAATATTTGACCAGCCTTCGTATGTCCCAAAATAACAATCTGACTTCAGAACCAGTTGACGGGGGATGGGATGTGTGGACGAGCTGGCATATCACGAGCTGCTCGGCTACATGCGGCGTCAACGTCGCCGGAGTTTTGCGACGTGCCCGGTACTGCGATCATCCCACGCCACGCAATGGCGGGGCAAACTGTAATGGAAGCCGCATAGAGACCAGCACTGCCGTCTGCACGACGTTGCCCAAGTGTTTCAGTGAGTATACTACTTAATAAAATGCATTTTTTTTTAGTTAAACGGAGCAAAAATATTGAACTTTGTTCACAACATATTTTTTTCAGCTTTTATTGTAAAACCTGAGGACATTACACCCCCTCCCTCGCCCTTGCCGCTCCCCCATCACTGCCCCGCCCTTGCTCCTCCCCCGTCACTGGCTATCCCTTGCCCCTCCCCCATCACTGCCCCGCCCTTGCCCCTCCCCCATCACTGCCCCGCCCTTGCCCTTCCCCCATCACTGCCCCGCCCTTGCCCCTCCCCCGTCACTGCCCCGCCCTTGCCCCTCCCCCATCACTGCCCTGCCCTTGCCCCTCCCCCATCACTGCCCCGCCCTTGCCCCTCCCCCGTCACTGCCCCGCCCTTGCCCCTCCCCTGCCCTTGCTCCTCCCCCGTCACTGGCCATCCCTTGCCCCTCCCCCGTCACTGCCCCGCCCTTGCCCCTCCCCCGTCACTGGCCATCCCTTCACCCGGTCAGTGTCGTAATATAGACGGGTTTCCATGACTCAAACTCGATGTCGTAATATATTAACATCGTTTGCTTGAGTCGCCGTGATGTAATTAAATATCGATGAGGGAGTGAGTGAGTTGGGTTTAACGCCGTTTTTAACAGTATTCCAGTTGTTTCACGGCGTGTCAGCTTAATGTGAGAGGAAATGCCAAAGTGACGCAGGTCTGAGACGTTTACCGCTTCGGTTAAACCCACGAGCACGGAAACATAATCGGGACGAACCGTGAACCCACAATCATAGGATTCTGGCGTGCCCAAGGGACGCAACTCTACACAGCGAATCGCAGCGCCTAAGACGACTGGGCCACCCGTGCCCCCCAACATATCGACGACGACATGCAGACGTGATATATAGGCAATCACTGATAATGGCATCACAGTGTTCCCAACTACCTGTTTTATTAGCCTCATACGTGATTTTGTTCTCGTAGTTCTCAGTGGGCCCCAGAACATCACGCTCCGGTCAGGGCAGAAGCTGACACTGAACGTGGACGTCGACGAGAGTGTCCACTCCAAAGCGGAGTGGCTGCAAAAGGGCAAGGTGCTTCACCCCAGCACGAGGGTCAAGATCTACCACGACAAGGGAAACAACACAATGACCATAGATCAGGTTACCGAGGCCGACAGTGGCGCGTACACGTTCAGAATTGAAGGACAGACGGCGGAGGGCTACGTCACAGTGATTGGTAAGAGGTGGTGTCCAACAGATGGACGTTTGAGCCACGTGGTAGATGCCCACCAGGAGCTAAGGATCCTTACAGTATTTTAGGTATGCTAAGTATTCTAATGAAATACGGTAAAGTTGATACTACAATGTCGCATAGCTTGCCTTGTCTCTAAATCGACACAAGTGTGTGGGAAGTGTATATTCGATGGCACGTTGATACGGTATTCCTCTGCTTATACCACCGGGTTAGAATTGATCTCCAGCAACCTCTGATTGTCTCCCCTTGTGAAGATCCGGGTTAGAATTGGTCTTCAGCAACCCCTGATTGTCTCCCCTTGTGAATATCCGGGTTAGAATTGATCTCCAGCAACCCCTGATTGTCTCCCCTTGTGAAGATCCGGGTTAAAATTGATCTCCAGCAACCCCTGATTGTCTCCCCTTGTGAAGATCCGGGTTAGAATTGATCTCCAGCAACCCCTGATTGTCTCCCCTTGTGAAGATCCGGGTTAGAATTGATCTCCAGCAACCCCTGATTGTCTCCCCTTGTGAAGATCCGGGTTAGAATTGATCTCCAGCAACCCCTGATTGTCTCCCCTTGTGAAGATCCGGGTTAGAATTGATCTCCAGCAACCCCTGATTGTCTCCCCTTGTGAAGATCCGGGTTAGAATTGATCTCCAGCAACCCCTGATTGTCTCCCCTTGTGAAGATCCGGGTTAGAACTGATCTCCAGCAACCCCTGATTGTCTCCCCTTGTGAAGATCCGGGTTAGAATTGGTCTTCAGCAACAGATGTTTGTCGTAAGAGGCGACTAACGGGATCGGAGAGTCAGGCCCGGTGACTTGGTTGATGCATGTCATCATATGCCAATTGCGTAGATCGATGCTCATGATGTGAATCAATGGATTGTCTGGTCCAGACTCAATTATTTACAGACCGCCGTCATATAGCTGGAATATGGCTGATTATGGCGTTAATAAACAACCAGACACATCCCATATCGATCAATGGCCTGTCGCTCAATGGCTTCATGCCCTCAGTGTGGTTCTGTGTTTAGTGGACGGCGGCTGGGGCGGCTGGACGGAGTGGGTGGGGTCGTGTACGGCGACCTGTGGGGACAACATCACGGTGCGTCGGACGAGGAGCAGAGCTTGTGACAGCCCCGCGCCTGGAAATGGCGGGAATGAGTGTGCTGGGAGTACAACAGACAACGAAACTATAGCATGTGACGTGCCGTCCTGTATCCCTGTAGGTAGGTGGTGTGTATAGCTGGGGTGATCTACTAGGGAGGTGATGTGTATAGCTGGGGTGATCTACTAGGGAGGTGTTGTGTATACCCGGGGTAATCTACTAGGGAGGTGTTGTGTATACCCGGGGTGATCTACTAGGGAGGTGTTGTGTATACCCTGGGTGATCTACTAGGGAGGTGATGTGTATAGCTAGGGTGATCTACTAGGGAGGTGGTGTGTATAGCCGGGGTGATCTACTAGGGAGGTGATGTGTATACCCGGGGTGATCTACTAGGGAGGTGTTGTGTATAGCCGGGGTGATCTACTAGGGAGGTGTTGTGTATAGCTAGGGTGATCTACTAGGGAGGTGATGTGTATAGCCGGGGTGATCTACTAGGGAGGTGATGTGTATAGCCGGGGTGATCTACTAGGGAGGTGGTGTGTATAGCCGGGGTGATCTACTAGGGAGGTGTTGTGTATATCTAGGGTGATCTACTAGGGAGGTGATGTGTATAGCCGGGGTGATCCACTAGGGAGGTGGTGTGTATAGCCGGGGTGATCCACTAGGGAGGTGGTGTGTATAGCCGGGGTGATCTACTAGGGAGTTGATGTGTATAGCCGGGGTGATCCACTAGGGAGGTGGTGTGTATAGCCGGGGTGATCCACTAGGGAGGTGATGTGTATAGCCGGGGTGATCCACTAGGGAGGTGATGTGTATATCTAGGGTGATCTACTAGGGAGGTGTTGTGTATACCCTGGGTGATCTACTAGGGAGGTGATGTGTATAGCTAGGGTGATCTACTAGGGAGGTGGTGTGTATAGCCGGGGTGATCTACTAGGGAGGTGATGTGTATACCCGGGGTGATCTACTAGGGAGGTGTTGTGTATAGCCGGGGTGATCTACTAGGGAGGTGTTGTGTATAGCTAGGGTGATCTACTAGGGAGGTGTTGTGTATAGCCGGGGTGATCTACTAGGGAGGTGTTGTGTATACCCGGGGTGATCTACTAGGGAGGTGTTGTGTATAGCTAGGGTGATCTACTAGGGAGGTGATGTGTATAGCCGGTGTGATCTACTAGGGAGGTGGTGTGTATAGCCGGGGTGATCTCCTAGGGAGGTGATGTGTATACCCTGGGTGATCTACTAGGGAGGTGATGTGTATAGCCGGGGTGATCCACTAGGGAGGTGATGTGTATAGCCGGTGTGATCTACTAGGGAGGTGGTGTGTATAGCCGGGGTGATCTCCTAGGGAGGTGATGTGTATACCCGGGGTGATCTACTAGGGAGGTGATGTGTATAGCTGGGATGATCTACTAGGGAGGTGATGTGTATAGCTGGGATGATCTACTAGGGAGGTGATGTGTATAGCTGGGATGATCTACTAGGGAGGTGGTGTGTATAGCCGGGGTGATCTACTAGGGAGGTGATGTGTATAGCTGGGGTGATCTACTAGGGAGGTGATGTGTATAGCCGGGAAGATCTACTAGGGAGGTGATGTGTATAGCCGGGGTGATCTACTAGGGAGGTGTTGTGTATAGCCGGGGTGTACCTGAGATGGAGAGGGCGTGGCAAGGAACTTACAAGTATCTACAACTTTGCCTCCAGTGGTACATTGATCTGATCTGAAGAAAAGCAACTATAACGTAAATAATTGATGTTTTTTAAATTTCTTGTCATAATTTGTTTGGTGGTTCGATTACAGTTAACGGGGGCTGGACTGAGTGGTCGGCGGCGTTAAGGGCGTGTAGCGCCACGTGCGGTCAGTCGATCAGTGGGACGGACACGAGGACACGGACGTGTACCAACCCTGTCCCTAGCGGCGGAGGCAGTCAATGTGCGGGAGATGCAAGCGTATCACAGTCTGTGACCTGCCCAGATATAACATGTCCAGGTTTGAAAACTTCACTTTCCTTGTCAGCCCTATGGGAAGCACGATATAAAATATTGTGATGTCACCGTTACCAAAGTGAGTGAATTGTGTTTGTGTTTGAGCGTGTGTGTTACGGGGTTCGCAACGCCTCTATATTGTTTGACAAAGGGGTTGTAACGCCTCTTTATTGTTTGACAAGGGTGTTGTAACGCCTCTATATTGTTTGACAAAGGGGTTATAACGCCTCTATAATGTTTGACAAGGGTTTTGTAACGCCTCTATATTGTTTGACAAGGGTGTTGTAACGCCTCTATATTGTTTGACAAAGGGGTTATAACGCCTCTATAATGTTTGACAAGGGTTTTGTAACGCCTCTATATTGTTTGACAAGGGTGTTGTAACGCCTCTATACTGTTTGACAAGGGGGTTATAACGCCTCTATAATGTTTGACAAGGGTTTTGTAACGCCTCTATATTGTTTGACAAGGGTGTTGTAACGCCTCTATATTGTTTGACAAGGGTGTTATAACGCCTCTATAATGTTTGACAAGGGGGTTGTAATGCCTCTTTATTGTTTGACAAGGGTGTTGTAACGCCTCTATATTGTTTGACAAGGGGGTTATAACGCCTCTATAATGTTTGACAAGGGGGTTGTAACGCCTCTTTATTGTTTGACAAGGGTGTTGTAACGCCTCTATATTGTTTGACAAAGGGGTTGTAACGCCTCTATGATGTTTGACAAGGGGGTTGTAACGCCTCCATATTGTTTGACAAGAGGGTTGTAACGCTACTATATTGTTTGACAAGGGGGTTGTAACGCCTCCATATTGTTTGACAAGAGGGTTGTAACGCTACTATATTGTTTGACAAGGGGGTTGTAACTCCTCAATAGTGTTTGACAAGGGGGTTGTAACGCCTCCATATTGTTTGACAAGGGGGTTGTAACTCCTATATATTGTTTGACAAGTGGGTTGTAACGCTACTATATTTTTTGACAAGGGGGTTGTAACTCCTCAATAGTGTTTGACAAGGGGGTTGTAACTCCTCAATAGTGTTTGACAAGGGGGTTGTAACTCCTCTATATTGTTTGACAAGTGGGTTGTAACGCTACTTTATTGTTTGACAAGGGGGTTGTAACTCCTCTATATTGTTTGACAAGGGGGTTGTATCGCCTCCATGATGTCTGAGACCTGAGTCGTAACATATGGATGGAAATAATAGTTGCAAGTATATCCCTGCATTCTCTCCTCGGCCAGCCGGGGGCACGGCCGGCCCAGTCGTCGAAGGCGCCGCGTTTCGCTGTGCAGAGTTGCGTCCCTTGGGCACGCCAGAAACCTATGATTGTGATTTCGAATCCCGGTTCACCCCGTACTCGTGGATTTGACCAAAGTTGTAAACGTCTGAGACCTGCATCACTTCGGGCTTTCCCCCCACATTAAGCTGACACGCCGCGATATACTGGAATAATGTTAAAAGCGGCGTTAAACACAACTCACTCACTCACTCACTCGGCCAGCTAGCAGCATCACACTAAATCCCCCCCCCGTGTTCCAGTAAACGGTGGATGGAGTGTGTGGTCGGCGGCGGCAAGAATCTGTGATGCCACGTGCGGTCTGTCGGTCAGTGGGACGGACACGAGGAGGAGGACCTGTACCAACCCTGCTCCGGCTGGCACCGGCACTCCTTGTGGGGCAGAGAACACCCAAGTGACCAGTATCACCTGTCCGGTGTCAGAATGTCCAGGTAAGATGTGTTGCCTGTAGGCTGGCACCGGCACTCCTTGTGGGGCAGAGAACACCCAAGTGACCAGTATCACCTGTCCAGTGTCAGAATGTCCAGGTAAGATGTGTTGCCTGTAGGCTGGCACCGGCACTCCTTGTGGGGCAGAAAACACCCAAGTAACAAGTATCACCTGTCCGGTGTCAGAATGTCCAGGTACGATGTGTTGCCCGTAGGCTGTCAGAATGTCCAGGTGAGATGTGTTACCTGTAGGCTGTCAGAATGTCAAGGTAAGATGTGTTATCTGTAGGCTGTCAGAATGTCCAGGTAAGATGTGTTACCCGTAGGCTGTCAGAATGTCCAGGTGAGATGTGTTACCTGTAGGCTGTCAGAATGTCCAGGTGGGATGTGTTACCCGTAGGCTGTCAGAATGTCCAGGTGAGATGTGTTACCTGTAGGCTGTCAGAATGTCCAGGTGGGATGTGTTACCTGTAGGCTGTCAGAATGTCCAGGTAAGATGTGTTACCTGTAGGCTGTCAGAATGTCCAGGTAGGATATTTTACCTATCCACTGCCAGAATGTCCAGGTAAGATATTTTTCCTATTCACAGCCAGAATGTCCAGGTAAGATATTTTACCTATCCACAGCCAGAATGTCCAGGTAGGATATTTTACCTATCCACTTCCAGAATGTCCAGGTAACATATTTTACCTATCCACTTCCAGAATGTCCAGATAAGATATGTTACCTATCCACTGCCAGAATGTCCAGGTGAGATGTGTTACCTGTAGGCGGTCAGAATGTCCAGGTGGGATGTGTTACCTGTAGGCTGTCAGAATGTCCAGGTACGATATCTTATCTGTAGGCTGTCAGAATGTCCAGGTAAGATGTCTTATCTGTAGGCTGTCAGAATGTAAAGGTGGGATGTGTTACCTGTAGGCTGTCAGAATGTCCAGGTACGATGTGTTACCTGTAGGCTGTCAGAATGTCCAGGTAAGATGTGTTACCTGTAGGCTGTCAGAATGTCCAGGTACGATGTGTTACCTGTAGGCTGTCAGAATGTCAAGGTGGGATGTGTTACCTGTAGGCTGTCAGAATGTCCAGGTAAGATGTGTTACCTGTAGGCTGTCAGAATGTCCAGGTAAGATATGTTACCTATCCACTTCCACAAAGTCCAGGTAAGATATTTTTCCTATCCACATCCAGAATGTCCAGGTAGGATATTTTTCCTATCCACAGCCAGAATGTCCAGGTAAGATAGTTTTCCTATCCACAGCCAGAATGTCCAGGTAGGATATTTTACCTATCCACTTCCAGAATGTCCAGGTAAGATATTTTACCTATCCACTTCCAGAATGTCCAGGTAAGATATTTTACCTATCCACTTCCAGAATGTCCAGGTAAGATATTTTACCTATCCACAGCCAGAATGTCCAGGTAAGATATTTTACCTATCCACTGCCAGAATGTCCAGGTAAGATATTTTTCCTATCCACAGCCAGAATGTCCAGGTAAGATATTTTACCTATCCACTTCCAGAATGTCGAGGTAAGATATTTTACCTATCCACTGCCAGAATGTCCAGGTAAGATATTTTTCCTATCCACAGCCAGAATGTCCAGGTAACATATTTTACCTATCCACTTCCAGAATGTCCAGGTAAGATATGTTACCTATCCACTTCCAGAATGTCCAGGTAAGATATTTTACCTATCCACTTCCAGAATGTCCAGGTAAGATATTTAACCTATTCACTTCCAGAATGTCCAGGTAAGATATTTTACCTATCCACAGCCAGAATGTCCAGGTAAGATATTTTACCTATCCACTGCCAGAATGTCCAGGTAAGATATTTTACCTATCCACTTCCAGAATGTCCAGGTGAGATATGTTACCTATCCACTTCGAGAATGTCCAGGTAAGATATTTTACCTATCCACTTCCAGAATGTCCAGGTAAGATATGTTACCTATCCACTTCCAGAATGTCCAGGTAAGATATTTTACCTATCCACTGTCAGAATGTCCAGGTAAGATATTTTACCTATCCACTTCCAGAATGTCCAGGTAAGACATTTTACCTATCCACTGCCAGAATGTCCAGGTAAGATATTTTACCTATCCACTGTCAGAATGTCCAGGTAAGATATTTTACCTATCCACTGCCAGAATGTCCAGGTAGGATATTTTACCTATCCACTGTCAGAATGTCCAGGTAGGATATTTTACCTATCCACTGTTAGAATGTCCAGGTAGGATATTTTACCTATCCACTGCCAGAATGTCCAGGTAAGATATTTTACCTATCCACAGCCAGAATGTCCAGGTAAGATATTTTACCTATCCACTGTCAGAATGTCCAGGTAGGATATTTTACCTATCCACTGCCAGAATGTCCAGGTAAGATATTTTACCTATCCACAGCCAGAATGTCCAGGTAAGATATTTTACCTATCCACTGCCAGAATGTCCAGGTAGGATATTTTACCTATCCACTGTCAGGATGTCCAGGTAGGATATTTTACCTATCCACTGTCAGAATGTCCAGGTAGGATATTTTACCTATCCACTGTCAGAATGTCCAGGTAAGATATTTTACCTATCCACTGTCAGAATGTCCAGGTAGGATATTTTACCTATCCACTGCCAGAATGTCCAGGTAGGATATTTTACCTATCCACTGTCAGAATGTCCAGGTAGGATATTTTACCTATCCACTGTCAGAATGTCCAGGTAAGATATTTTACCTATCCACAGCCAGAATGTCCAGGTAAGATATTTTACCTATCCACTGTCAGAATGTCCAGGTAAGATATTTTACCTATCCACTGTCAGAATGTCCAGGTAAGATATTTTACCTATCCACTTCCAGAATGTCCAGGTAGGATATTTTTCCTATCCACAGCCAGAATGTCCAGGTAAGATATGTTACCTATCCACTGTCAGAATGTCCAGGTAGGATATTTTTCCTATCCACAGCCAGAATGTCCAGGTAAGATATTTTACCTATCCACTGTCAGAATGTCCAGGTAGGATATTTTACCTATCCACTGTCAGAATGTCCAGGTAAGATATGTTACCTATCCACTTCGAGAATGTCCAGGTAGGATATTTTTCATATCCACAGCCAGAATGTCCAGGTAAGATATTTTACCTATCCACTGCCAGAATGTCCAGGTAAGATATTTTACCTATCCACTTCCAGAATGTCCAGGTAGGATATTTTTCCTATCCACAGCCAGAATGTCCAAGTAAGATATTTTACCTATCCACTGTCAGAATGTCCAGGTAGGATATTTTACCTATCCACAGCCAGAATGTCCAGGTAGGATATTTTACCTATCCACTGTCAGAATGTCCAGGTAGGATATTTTTCCTATCCACTGCCAGAATGTCCAGGTAAGATATTTTACCTATCCACTGTCAGAATGTCCAGGTAGGATATTTTACCTATCCACAGCCAGAATGTCCAGGTAGGATATTGTACCTATCCACTGTCAGAATGTCCAGGTAGGATATTTTTCCTATCCACAGCCAGAATGTCCAGGTAAGATATTTTACCTATCCACTTCCAGAATGTCCAGGTAGGATATTTTTCCTATCCACAGCCAGAATGTCCAGGTAAGATATTTTACCTATCCACTGTCAGAATGTCCAGGTAAGATATTTTACCTATCCACAGCCAGAATGTCCAGGTAGGATATTTTTCCTATCCACAGCCAGAATGTCCAGGTAAGATATGTTACCTATCCACTGTCAGAATGTCCAGGTAGGATATTTTACCTATCCACTTCCAGAATGTCCAGGTAGGATATTTTACCTATCCACTGTCAGAATGTCCAGGTAGGATATTTTTCCTATCCACAGCCAGAATGTCCAGGTAAGATATTTTACCTATCCACTGCCAGAATGTCCAGGTAGGATATTTTACCTATCCACAGCCAGAATGTCCAGGTAGGATATTTTACCTATCCACTGTCAGAATGTCCAGGTAGGATATTTTACCTATCCACTGTCAGAATGTCCAGGTAAGATATTTTACCTATCCACTGCCAGAATGTCCAGGTAGGATATTTTACCTATCCACTGTCAGAATGTCCAGGTAGGATATTTTTCCTATCCACAGCCAGAATGTCCAGGTAGGATATCTTACTTATCCACTGTCAGAATGTCCAGGTAGGATATACCTGTTCAGTGTAGGGGGATGCAAGTGACATGTTACTGTTTTGTATTGGTATTGGCCGTTTCTGTGTCACTCCCTTCTCGGCGTCTGTGTATTTTCAGTTGCTTTCACCAGAGGACTGCAAGATGTCCGCGTCCCTGTCGGGGACACCGTGGCCTTGTCGGCTCAGCTGACCACTGCCGGACATTCGGGCTGGAGCTGGATGAAGGATGGGGTTGCTGTTACAGAGGGGGACAGGATCAAGTTCTCCGAGGACGGTGACACATACGGCCTGACCCTGACGGGGGCGGGCGTGGCTGACTCCGGGAAGTATGTCTTCAGCGTCGGGGGAAAGACGTCGGAGGGGACAGTGACAGTGTTTGGTAAGATTATGTATTGTGACGTTGTTTGGTAAATTGTAATAGGTTTTGTGTAATGGCGCTGTGATTGTGGGTGTGTAATATGGATGGACTGTTTTGGATAATAATTGTGCTACAAGTCTTGAGTAATGTCAAGGTTTTGCCAACGTGATGGTGTGTTATTAAACGTGCGTCAGTACATTGGGAGAATATATCTGCAATAGCCTAAAGATAGCAAGAGGATAATGCTGATTATAGAGGGGTAAGCTTAAGGCTCGGGATATGGTAAATGTGAAGAGCAGCTGGTGGTAGTTGGTATGTTGGTTTCACGTCTCGCATGGTATTGGAGGGTAGTGGGTATGTTGGTTTCACGTCTCGCATGGTATTGGAGGGTAGTGGGTATGTTGGTTTCATGTCCAGCACGGTATTGGAGGGTAGTGGGTATGTTGGTTTCACGTCCAGCATGGTATTGGTCGGTAGTGGGTATGTTGGTTTCGTGTCCAGCATGGTATTGGTCGGTAGTGGGTATGTTGGTTTCACGTCCAGCATGGTATTGGTCGGTAGTGGGTATGTTGGTTTCACGTCCAGCATGGTATTGGTGGGTAGTGGGTATGTTGGTTTCATGTCCAGCATGGTATTGGAGGGTAGTGGGTATGTTGGTTTCATGTCCAGCATGGTATTGGTGGGTAGTGGGTATGTTGGTTTCATGTCCAGGATGTTTTTGGTCGGTAGTGGGTATGTTGGTTTCACGTCCAGCATGATATTGGAGGGTAGTGGGTATGTTGGTTTCACGTCCAGCATGGTATTGGTCGGTAGTTGCTATGTTGGTTTCACATCCAGCATGGTATTGGTCGGTAGTGGGTATGTTGGTTTCACATCCAGCATGGTATTGGTCGGTAGTGGGTATGTTGGTTTCACGTCCAGCATGGTATTGGTCGGTAGTGGGTATGTTGGTTTCATGTCCAGCATGGTATTGGTCGGTAGTGGGTATGTTGGTTTCATGTCCAGCATGGTATTGGAGGGTAGTGGGTATGTTGGTTTCACATCCAGCATGGTATTGGTCGGTAGTGGGTATGTTGGTTTCACGTCCAGCATGGTATTGGTCGGTAGTGGGTATGTTGGTTTCACATCTCGCATGGTATTGGAGGGTAGTGGGTATGTTGATTTCATGTCCAGCATGGTATTGGTCGGTAGTGGGTATGTTGATTTCACGTCTCGCATGGTATTGGTGTGTAGTGGGTATGTTGGTGTCACGTCCAGCATGGTATTGGTCGGTAGTGGGTATGTTGGTTTCACGTCTCGCGTGGTATTGGAGGGTAGTGGGTATGTTGGTTTCGTGTCCAGCATGGTATTGGTCGGTAGTGGGTATGTTGGTTTCACGTCCAGCATGGTATTGGAGGGTAGTGGGTATGTTGGTTTCGCGTCCAGCATGGTATTGGTCGGTAGTGGGTATGTTGGTTTCACGTCCAGCATGGTATTGGAGGGTAGTGGGTATGTTGGTTTCGTGTCCAGCATGGTATTGGTCGGTAGTGGGTATGTTGGTTTCACGTCCAGCATGGTATTGGAGGGTAGTGGGTATGTTGGTTTTATGTCCAGCATGGTATTGGAGGGTAGTGGGTATGTTGGTTTCATGTCCAGCATGGTATTGGTCGGTAGTGGGTATGTTGGTTTCACGTCCAGCATGGTATTGGTCGGTAGTGGGTATGTTGGTTTTATGTCCAGCATGGTATTGGTCGGTAGTAGGTATGTTGGTTTCACGTCCAGCATGGTATTGGTCGGTAGTGGGTATGTTGGTTTCACGTCCAGCATGGTATTGGAGGGTAGTAGGTATGTTGGTTTCACGTCCAGCATGGTATTGGAGGGTAGTGGGTATGTTGGTTTCACGTCCAGCATGGTATTGGTCGGTAGTGGGTATGTTGGTTTTATGTCCAGCATGGTATTGGAGGGTAGTGGGTATGTTGGTTTCATGTCCAGCATGGCATTGGAGGGTAGTGGGTATGTTGGTTCCATGTCCAGCATGGTATTGGAGGGTAGTGGGTATGTTGGTTTCATGTCCAGCATGGTATTGGTCGGTAGTGGGTATGTTGGTTTCACGTCTCGCATGGTATTGGAGGGTAGTGGGTATGTTGATTTCATGTCCAGCATGGTATTGGTCGGTAGTGGGTATGTTGATTTCACGTCTCGCATGGTATTGGTGTGTAGTGGGTATGTTGGTTTCACGTCCAGCATGGTATTGGTGGGTAGTGGGTATGTTGGTTTCACGTCTCGCGTGGTATTGGTGGGTAGTGGGTATGTTGGTTTCATGTCCAGCATGGTATTGGTCGGTAGTGGGTATGTTGGTTTCACGTCCAGCATGGTATTTGAGGGTAGTGGGTATGTTGGTTTCACGTCCAGCATGGTATTGGTCGGTAGTGGGTATGTTGGTTTCACGTCTCGCATGGTATTGGAGGGTAGTGGGTATGTTGGTTTCACGTCCAGCATGGTATTGGTCGGTAGTGGGTATGTTGGTTTCACGTCCAGCATGGTATTGGTCGGTAGTGGGTATGTTGGTTTCATGTCCAGCATGGTATTGGTCGGTAGTGGGTATGTTGGTTTCATGTCCAGCACGGTATTGGAGGGTAGTGGGTATGTTGGTTCCATGTCCAGCATGGTATTGGAGGGTAGTGGGTATGTTGGTTTCACGTCCAGCATGGTATTGGTCGGTAGTGGGTATGTTGGTTTCATGTCCAGCATGGTATTGGAGGGTAGTGGGTATGTTGGTTCCATGTCCAGCATGGTATTGGTCGGTAGTGGGTATGTTGGTTTCATGTCCAGCACGGTATTGGAGGGTAGTGGGTATGTTGGTTTCATGTCCAGCATGGTATTGGTCGGTAGTGGGTATGTTGGTTTCATGTCCAGCACGGTATTGGAGGGTAGTGGGTATGTTGGTTCCATGTCCAGCATGGTATTGGTCGGTAGTGGGTATGTTGGTTTCACATCCAGCATGGTATTGGTCGGTAGTGGGTATGTTGGTTTCACGTCCAACATGGTATTGGAGGGTAGTGGGTATGTTGGTTTCATGTCCAGCATGGTATTGGTCGGTAGTGGGTATGTTGGTTTCATGTCCAGCATGGTATTGGTCGGTAGTGGGTATGTTGGTTTCACGTCCAGCATGGTATTGGTCGGTAGTGGGTATGTTGGTTTCACGTCCAGCATGGTATTGGTCGGTAGTGGGTATGTTGGTTTCACGTCCAGCATGGTATTGGAGGGTAGTAGGTATGTTGGTTTCATGTCCAGCATGGTATTGGTGGGTAGTGGGTATGTTGGTTTCATGTCAAGCATGGTATTGGTCGGTAGTGGGTATGTTGGTTTCACGTCCAGCATGGTATTGGTCGGTAGTGGGTATGTTGGTTTCATGTCCAGCATGGTATTGGTCGGTAGTGGGTATGTTGGTTTCACGTCCAGCATGGTATTGGTGGGTAGTGGGTATGTTGGTTTCACGTCCAGCATGGTATTGGTGGGTAGTGGGTATGTTGGTTTCACGTCTCGTATGGTATTGGTCGGTAGTGGGTATGTTGGTTTCATGTCTCGTATGGTATTGGTCGGTAGTGGGTATGTTGGTTTCACGTCCAGCATGGTATTGGAGGGTAGTAGGTATGTTGGTTTCACGTCCAGCCTGGTATTGGAGGGTAGTGGGTATGTTGGTTTCATGTCCAGCATGGTATTGGTCGGTAGTTACTATGTTGGTTTAATTCCTTCCTGGTTTTGGCAGCTGACGGTGGCTGGTCGAACTGGGCGTCATGGCGGAGGTTCTGCTTGGCGTCATGTGGCATGGCCGGGGGTGTTGACAACAGGACCCGGGCGTGTAACAACCCTGCCCCCAGCAACGGGGGAGCATCGTGTGAAGGGGAAGCTGTGGAGATGAAGAATGCGCAGTGTGTACTGCCACCATGTCCCAACACAGGTAACGTCAGGTCCCAGTATAGGTGACGTCATGTCCTACTATAGGTGATGTCATGTCCCACTATAGGTGATGTCATGTGCCACTATAGATAACGTCATGAACCACTATAGGTGACGTCATGTCCTACTACAGGTGACGTCCTGTTCCACTTCAGGTGATGTCGTGTCCCACTATAGGTGATGTCGTGTCCCACTATAGGTGATGTCGTGTCCCACTTTAGATGACGTCATGGCCCACTATAGGTGACGTCATGTGCCACGATAGGTAGCGTCATGTCCCACTGTAGGTGATGTTGTGTCCCACTATAGGTGATGTCATGACCCACTATAGGTGATGTCGTTTCCCACTAAAGGTGATGTCATGTCCCGCTATAGGTGATGTCGTGTCCCACTATAGGTGACGTCATGGCCCACTATAGATGACATCATGTGCCACTACAGGTAACGTTATGTCCCACTTTAGGTGACGTCATATAACACTACAGGTAACGTCATGTCCCACTATAGGTGACGTCATGTGTCACTATAGGTAAGGTCATATCCCAACATAAGTGGCGTCATATAACCCTATAGTTAACGTCATATCCCAACATAAGTGGCGTCATATAACCCTATAGTTAACGTCATATCCCAACATAAGTGGCGTCTTATAACACTATAGTTAACGTCATGTCCCACTATGGGTGGCGTCATATAACACTATAGTTAACGTCATATCCCAACATAAGTGGCGTCTTATAACACTATAGTTAACGTCATGTCCCACTATGGGTGGCGTCATATAACACTATAGTTAACGTCATATCCCAACATAAGTGACGTCTTATTACACTGTTGTTAACGTCATATCCCAACATAAGTGGTGTCATATAACACTATAGTTAACGTCATATCCCAACATAAGTGGCGTCATATAACACTATAGTTAACGTCATATCCCAACATAAGTGGTGTCATATAACACTATAGTTAACGTCATATCCCAACATAAGTGACGTCTTATTACACTGTTGTTAACGTCATATCCCAACATAGGTGGTGTCATATAACACTATAGGTAACGTCATGTCCCTTTATAGGTAAAGTCATGTTCCACTTTAGGTAACATGATATCCTACAATAGGTAACATTATGCAACGTCCTACTTCAGGTAACGTAAATTCTGGTTAACAATCTTTTTCATATGACACGTTGTTATCACTCTAAACAGAGTGAACAGTCTAACCATCCACTCAAGACGTCCTAACAAATACATATGTGTGACAGTGACCTTTACTGTGTCTGTGTGTGACTGTGACGTTTACTGTGTCTGTGTGTGACACTGATGTTTACTGTGTCTGTGTGTGACTGTGACGTTTACTGTCTCTGTGCGTGACACTGATGTTTACTGTGTCTGTGTGTGACAGTGATGTTTACTGTGTGTGTGTGTGTGACAGTGACCTTTACTGTGTCTGTGTGTGACAGTGACCTTTACTGTGTCTGTGTGTGACAGTGACCTTTACTGTGTCTGTGTGTGACAGTGACGTTTACTGTGTCTGTGTGTGACAGTGACGTTTACTGTGTCTGTGTGTGACAGTGACCTTTACTGTGTCTGTGTGTGACAGTGACGTTTACTGTGTCTGTGTGTGACAGTGACGTTTACTGTGTCTGTGTGTGACAGTGACGTTTACCGTGTCTGTGTGTGACAGTGACGTTTACTGTCTGTGTGTGACAGTGACGTTTACTGTGTCTGTGTGTGACAGTGACGTTTACTGTGTCTGTGTGTGACAGTGACGTTTACTGTGTCTGTGTGTGACAGTGACGTTTACTGTGTTTGTGTGTGACAGTGACCTTTACTCTGTGTGTGTGACACTGATGTTTACTGTGTCTGTGTGTGACAGTGACCTTTACTGTGTGTGTGTGACACTGATGTTTACTGTGTGTGTGTGACACTGATGTTTACTGTGTCTGTGGGTGACACCGATGTTTACTGTGTGTGTGTGTGTGACACTGATGTTTACTTTGTCTGTGTGTGACAGTGACCTTTACTGTGTCTGTGTGTGACACTGATGTTTACTGTGTCTGTGTGTGACAGTGACCTTTACTGTGTGTGTGTGACACTGATGTTTACTGTGTCTGTGTGTGACAGTGACGTTTACTGTGTCTGTGTGTGACAGTGACGTTTACTGTGTCTGTGTGTGACACTGATGTTTGTTCTGTGTGTGTGACACCGATGTTTACTGTGTCTGGGTGTGACACTGATGTTTACTCTGTGTGTGTGACACTGATGTTTACTGTGTCTGTGTGTGACACCGATTTTTACTGTGTGTGTGTGACACTGATGTTTACTGTGTCTGTGTGTGACAGTGATGTTAACTGTGTCTGTGTGTGACACTGATGTTTACAGTGTCTGTGTGTGACACTGATGTTTACTGTGTCTGTGTGTGACAGTGACGTTTACTGTGTTTGTGTGTGACAGTGACCTTTACTCTGTGTGTGTGACACTGATGTTTACTGTGTCTGTGTGTGACAGTGACCTTTACTGTGTGTGTGTGACACTGATGTTTACTGTGTGTGTGTGACACTGATGTTTACTGTGTCTGTGGGTGACACCGATGTTTACTGTGTGTGTGTGTGTGACACTGATGTTTACTGTGTCTGTGTGTGACAGTGACCTTTACTGTGTCTGTGTGTGACACTGATGTTTACTGTGTCTGTGTGTGACAGTGACCTTTACTGTGTGTGTGTGTGACACTGATGTTTACTGTGTCTGTGTGTGACAGTGACGTTTACTGTGTCTGTGTGTGACAGTGACGTTTACTGTGTCTGTGTGTGACACTGATGTTTGTTCTGTGTGTGTGACACCGATGTTTACTGTGTCTGTGTGTGACACTGATGTTTACTCTGTGTGTGTGACACTGATGTTTACTGTGTCTGTGTGTGACACCGATTTTTACTGTGTGTGTGTGACACTGATGTTTACTGTGTCTGTGTGTGACAGTGATGTTAACTGTGTCTGTGTGTGACACTGATGTTTACAGTGTCTGTGTGTGACAATGACATTTACTGTGTCTGTGTGATGGGGATGTTTACTGTGTATGTGTGATGGGGATGTTTACTGTGTATGTGTGTGACACTGATGTTTACTGTATATGTGTGTGACACTGATGTTTACTGTGTCTGTGTGTGACACTGATGTTTACTGTGTCTGAATGTGACACTGATGTTTACTGTGTGTGTGTGTGGCACAGATGTTTACTGTATGTGTGATGGGGATGTTTACTGTGTCTGTGTGTGACAATGAGGTTAAATGTGTCTGTGTGATGGGGATGTTTACTGTGTCTGTGTGCGACAGTGACGTTTACTGTGTATTAGTGTGACTGTGACGTGTACAGTGTCTGTGTGTGACTGTGACGTGTACAGTGTCTGTGTGTGACTGTGACGTGTACATTGTCTGTGTGTGACAGTGACGTTTACTGTGTATGTGTGTGACCGTGACGTTTACTGTGTATGTGTGTGACAGTGACGTGTACAGTGTCTGTGTGTGACTGTGACGTGTACATTGTCTGTGTGTGACAGTGACGTTTACTGTGTATGTGTGTGACCGTGACGTTTACTGTGTATGTGTGTGACAGTGACGTGTACAGTGTCCGTGTGTGACATTGACGTGTACAGTGTCTGTGTGTGACAGTGACGTTTACTGTGTATGTGTGTGACTGTGACATGTACAGTGTATGTGTGTGACAGTGACGTTTACTGTGTCTGTGTGTGACAGTGACGTTTACTGTGTCTGTGTGTGACAGTGACGTTTACTGTGTATGTGTGTGACTGTGACGTGTACAGTGTCTGTGTGAGACAGTGACGTGTACAGTGTATGTGTGTGACAGTGACGTTTACTGTGTCTGTGTGTGACTGTGACATGTACAGTGTATGTGTTTGACAGTGACGTTTACTGTGTCTGTGTGTGACAGTGACGTGTACAGTGTCTGTGTGTGACAGTAACGTTTACTTTGTGTGTAACTGTTACGTGTTCTGTGTCTGTGTGTGACAGTGACGTTCACTGCATCTGTGTGAGACAGTGATGTTTACTGCGACTGTGTAACAGTGATGTTTACTGCGACTGTGTAACAGTGATATTTACTGCGACTGTGTAACAGTGGTGTTTACTGCGACTGTGTAACAGTGATGTTTACTGCGACTGTGTAACAGTGATGTTTACTGCGACTGTGTAACAGTGATATTTACTGCGACTGTGTAACAGTGGTGTTTACTGCGACTGTGTAACAGTGATGTTTACTGCGACTGTGTAACAGTGATGTTTACTGCGACTGTGTAACAGTGACGTTTACTGCGACTGTGTAACAGTGATATTTACTGCGACTGTGTAACAGTGATGTTTACTGCGACTGTGTAACAGTGATATTTACTGCGACTGTGTAACAGTGATGTTTACTGCGACTGTGTAACAGTGATGTTTACTGCGACTGTGTAACAGTGATGTTTACTGCGACTGTGTAACAGTGATATTTACTGCGACTGTGGAACAGTGATATTTACTGCGACTGTGTAACAGTGATGTTTACTGCGACTGTGTAACAGTGATATTTACTGCGACTGTGTAACAGTGATGTTTACTGCGACTGTGTAACAGTGATGTTTACTGCGACTGTGTAACAGTGATGTTTACTGCCTCTGTGTTACAGTGATGTTTACTGCGACTGTGTAACAGTGATGTTTACTGCGACTGTGTAACAGTGATGTTTACTGCGACTGTGTAACAGTGATGTTTACTGCGACTGTGTAACAGTGATGTTTACTGCGACTGTGTAACAGTGATGTTTACTGCGACTGTGTATCAGTGATGTTTACTGCGACTGTGTAACAGTGATGTTTACTGCCTCTGTGTTACAGTGACGTTTGCTCTGTGTGTGTTTAACTACAGTGAACGGCGGTTGGAGTGTGTGGACCGAGTGGGCTGTTGTCTGCACTGGATCCTGCGGCTCTGTGCCTGGAGAAGCTAACAGAACCCGCGCATGTGACAACCCCCCGCCCAGTACCACCGGCGCCCCGTGTTCCGGGGGATACATACAGAGGAAGTACCAGGTGTGTCACCTGGGCGCCTGCAACGACACGGGTCAGTTAATGTCACGTGACTTGTCATAGCAATCCACACTCATTTCCGGTAAAGATTAAAAAATATAAACTTGATTATTAAGACATTATATGCAGACTAATGATAATGTTCCCTGTGTTCTTGTTGGTTTTATTATACCCCGACATATATAGTTATACCAAGATTCCGTCCGTCCGTCCGTCCGTCCGAAAACTTTGTCCGCGCGATTTCTCTTAAACTATTCAATGGATTCATCTCAAACTTAGTACATATAATCTGTGTCATATGGAGGGGTGCAGTCAAAAGAATAAAAAATTGTTTTCATTAATTTTCCATTTTTTTATGGATTTTTCAAACCCTAACGTCCGTCTGAAAACTTTGTCCGCGCGATTTCTCTAAAACTATTCAGTGGATTCATCTCAAACTTAGTACATATAATCTGTGTCATATGGAGGGATGCAGTCAAAAGAAAAAAAATGTTTTCATTAATTTTCCATTTTTTTATGGATTTTTCAAACCCTAACGTCCGTCTGAAAACTTTGTCCGCGCGATTTCTCTAAAACTATTCAGTGGATTCATCTCAAACTTAGTACATATAATCTGTGTCATATGGAGGGGTGCAGTCAAAAGAAAAAAAATGTTTTCATTAATTTTCCATTTTTTTATGGATTTTTCAAACCCTAACGTCCGTCTGAAAACTTTGTCCGCGGGATTTCTCTTAAACTATTCAGTGGATTCATCTCAAACTTAGTACATATAATCTGTGTCATATGGAGGGGTGCAGTCAAAAGAAAAAAAATGTTTTCATTAATTTTCCATTTTTTTAATGAATTTTTCAAACCCTAAGTTAACCCTATCCCAGCTATTTAATTTGTAACTACTGACACACTAGGCGGGTCGGGGGTATTAGTGAGCCACGCTCACTGTTGCACTTGTTTTCCCCTGGTATCCATGATGAGAGATGATATATATGTACCTGGTGTCCGCCATCACTATTGACCTTGTGTTTAATGTTCTGATGTCCTCGTCTGCGCAGTAATCTCCGGGGTGAAGGACGCTCAGGTTGAAGCAGGGGCCCCAATCGAGTTGTCTGTGCAGCTAAATCAACCAGTAGAAACCGGTTGGCAGTGGATGAAGGACGGCGTCCCCATTTCCCAGGATACCCGGAACGGGATGACCCGGGACGGCAACGTCTACCGCTTGACCAGGCTCCAGTCGACCGTCCCCGACTCTGGCAAATACACCTTCACTGCTGGAGCCGCGACGTCAGAGGGCACGGTGACGGTGTTTGGTACGTCGCCAATAACCGCGTGTGTTTGTGTGTTTGTGTGTTTGTGTGTGTTTGTGTTTATGTATTGCCTCTCTGTGTGTGTTTGTGTGTGTATTTTTGTCTGTCTGTCTGTCTGTCTGTCTGTCTGTCTGTCTGTCTCTCTCTCTCTCTCTCTCTCTCTCTCTCTATATATATATATATATATAAATATATATATATACACAGTAAAAAAAGTGTTGCACCCCCTATACTTTTTCATGGAGGGGTGTTTTGAAAGGGTGTAAAGATAACCGAATTAATATTATAACCAGGATTTCGTGTATACCAACAAACCAGTGTATTGTCTATACAATGAACTTAAATGGGGTATTCCATGACCTTATGGCATGTAATAATCTCATGCTGAACTTTTACGAAAAATGAACGAACAACGAAGACGCATTAAGTATGGTGACATCTCAATAATTTTTAGTGACCAAATTCATCCAATAGGGTAAGAATGTCATATGGAGATTTGACGAACACAGTAAGTCAATATCGAGAACTTCCACCAAGCACTTGGATCACAGCTTGAAGTCTTCGTCTCATACTCCTCACCAGACGTTGGAATCGCTCCATGGGCAGCTGCTGCCACTCCTCGTGTAATGCTGCTTCCAATTCACGCAAGTTCTGTGGAGGAGGGTCCCGACGATAAATCAGGCGTCCCAAAATGTCCCATACATGTTCCAGAGGATTCAGATCTGGACTCATTGCTGGCCATGGAATCTGCGTCAGAGCATTGTTGTGGATAACCTGGGTCACAGCTCGTGAACGATGTGGTCTGGCATTGTCATCCATGAATATCGGTCTGGTGGCCAGTGGATGATTGTCAAAATGGGGCACCACAACTGGATTCAGCACCTCTTGGATGTAGCGCTCCCCTGTCAAGTTGCCTCGTATGGTCACTAAATCAAGCTTACAATCAAATGAGAAGCATCCCCAGACCATAACAGATCCACCTCCATATGGTACAGTTGGCATGATGTTTCTTGCAGTATAAGCTGTTCCAGGACGCCTCCATACTCTCACTCTGCCATCCACAACATGCAGAAGGAACCTGCTTTCGTCCGACCAGTGGACTCTTCTCCAGGACCTCAAGTTCCAGTTCTGTCTCAGTCTACACCAGGCTAGACGTAGTCGTTTGTGGTTGTCTGTGAGTTTAGGTCGCTTGATAACCCTTCTGGACTTCAACCCTGCAGCTTTAAGACGATTTCTCACGGTCTGGGTACTGAACTGTTGACGAGGAAGCCAAAGACGTTTCAAGGTTGTGCTTGTAGCAAATGGATGACGCCTTACCACCCTCAACAACGCTCTGTCATCTCTAACTGTGGTCTTACGTGGTCTGCCAGAGGGTCTGCGATTCCTTACATCATTAGTTTGTGCGTGTTTTCTGACCAAACGGCTTATTGTTGAGTAGTGATGTCCGGTTCTTCTGCCAATCTCCTTGAACGAAAGACCTGCTCCATGAAGGCCAATAATCTGCCACTTGACTGCTTCTGACAATCGTCTACCCGGCATTGTGGGTTACAATAAACTGGGCTGTCAGAGAACATCTTTTATAGGCGATGTTGAGCTTAAGAAGATACTGCAATCTGCAAATGTCATGCACCATGCAATTCACGTGCTGATTGCTACGTTTTGGTGATCATCTTCCCTCCGAAAACATTACACATTTAACATCAGATCCCCAAGGAATACCTACCATTAAAACCAGAGTCGGGCGTTTTAAATGTTGTGATGTATCAAACGTATTAATGTGGGGGTGCAACACTTTTTTTACTGTGTATATATATGTGTGTGTGTGTATTGTCTGTGTGTGTTGTCTATATATATGTGTGTGTGTATTTTCTGTGTGTATGTGCAAAGAAAGTAATTTATTGATGTCAACTTCTTCATTATGGTCAAATGGAAATGAAAGCCATGAATCATTAATCCCTGATTGCTAAAAAGCAAAGGGCAAAAAGGAGGGCAGGGGGTAATTATCACTGAGAGGTAATAACATTTGTCCATTACTACTGTCCATTGCTATTATCGATCAGCGTAAATAAACTGTTAGGCCCCCCATGTTAAGTTTTCACCTGTGTTATTGTAGGTATTTTCTTGTTACATATATATTCTCTCTGCTTCCTGGCACTCATTCACCTGATGAAGGAGTAAGCATATACCCCGTAACGTTGTGTTCCTCACAAGAAAGAGGTTGACAACAGCGTGACGTCAGCGAACATGTATACAGGATGTGAATATTTAAGTGTGTGGCATATCGTGACGTCAGCAAAAACACACCATGTTTCTGATTGAGGGTGTAGCATAGCGTGACGTCAGCGAACACACACCATGTTACTGACTGAGTGTGTGGCACAGCGTGACTTCAGCGAACACACACCATGTTACTGACTGAAGTGTAGCATAGCGTGACGTCAGCGAACACACACCATGTTACTGATTGAGGGTGTAGCATAGCGTGACGTCAGCGAACACACACCATGTTACTGACTGAGTGTGTGGCACAGCGTGACGTCAGCGAACACACACCATGTTACTGACTGAAGTGTAGCATAGCGTGACGTCAGCGAACACAGACCATGTTACTGACTAAGTGTGTGGCATAGCGTGACGTCAGCGAACACACACCATGTTACTGACTGAGTATGTGGCATAGCGTGACGTCAGCAAACAAACACCATGTTACTGACTGAGTTTGTGGCATAGTATGACGTCAGCGAACACACACCATGTTACTGACTGAGTGTGTGGCATAGTGTGACGTCAGCGAACATGTACACAGGATGTGAATAGTTAAGTGTGTGGCATAGCGTAATGTCAGCGAACACACACCGTGTTACTGATTGAGTGTGTGGGATAGCATGACGTCAGCAAACACACACCATGTTACTGATTGAGTGTGTGGCATAGCATGACGTCAGCGAACACACACCATGTTGCTGACTGAGTGTGTGGTATAGCGTGACGTCAGCGAACACACACCATGTTACTGATTGAGGGTGTAGCAAAGCGTGACGTCAGCGGCCATATACACAGGGTGTGAATATTTAAGTGTGTGGCATAGTGTGACGTCAGCGAACACACACCATGTTACTGACTGAGTGTGTTGCATAGCGAGACGTCAGCGAACATGTACACAGGATGTGAATATTTGAGTGTGTTGCATAGCGTGACTTCAGCGAAGAAACATGTGAATATATGAGAATGTGGCAAAGTGTGACGTCAGCGAACACACACCATGTTACTGATTGAGTGTGTGGCATAGCGTGACGTCAGCGAATATACATATCTGCCATTGTCTGTTGATGCTGCAGTTAACGGGGCCTGGACGGAGTGGTCGCCGGCTGTGAGGGTGTGTGGCGCCACGTGCGGTCAGTCGGTCAGTGGGACGGACACGAGGACACGGACATGTACCAACCCTGTTCCAGTCAATGGCGGAAGCACCTGTGTTGGCAATCCACTGGAAATACAAACCATTAACTGCCCAGTGCCAACATGTGTCAATGGTAAGAAGTGTTACCTCTCTCATGACGTAATGTCCAAGTAAGTGTTACCTCTCTCATGACGTAATGTCCAAGTAAGTGTTACCTCTCTCATGACGTAATGTCCAAGTAAGTGTTACCTCTCTCATGACGTAATATCCAGGTATATGTTACCTCTCTCATGACATAATGTCCAGGTAAGTGTTACCTCTCTCATGACGTAATATCCAGGTAAGTTTTACCTCTCTTATGACGTAATGTCCAGGTAAGTGTTACCTCTCTCATGACGTAATGTCCAAGTAAGTGTTACCTCTCTCATGACGTAATGTCCAAGTAAGTGTTATCTCTCTCATGACGTAATATCCAAGTAAGTGTTACCTCTCTCATGACGTAATGTCCAGGTAAGTGTTCCCACTCTCATGACGTAATGTCTAGGTAAGTGTTACCTCTCTCATGACGTAATATTCAGGTAAGTGTTACCTCTCTCATGACGTAATGTCCAGGAAAGTGTTACCTCTCTCATGACGTAATGTCCAAGTAAGTGTTACCTCTCTCATGACGTAATATCCAGGTAAGTGTTACCTCTCTCATGACGTAATGTCCAGGTAAGTGTTACCTCTCTCATGACGTAATGTCCAAGTAAGTGTTACCTCTCTCATGACGTAATGTCAGATTAAGTGTTACCTCTCTCATGACGTAATGTCCAAGTAAGTGTTACCTCTCTCATGACGTAATGTCCAAGTAAGTGTTACCTCTCTCATGACGTAATGTCCAGGCAAGTGTTACCTCTCTCATGACGTAATGTCCAGGCAAGTATTACCTCTCTCATGACGTAATGTCCAGGTAAGTGTTACCTCTCTCATGACGTAATGTCCAGGTAAGTGTAACCTCTCTCATGGCGTAATGTCCAGGTAAGTGTTACCTCTCTCATGACGTAATGTCCAGGTAAGTTTTACCTCTCTCATGACGTAATGTCCAAGTAAGTGTTCCCGCTCTCATGACGTAATGTCTAGGTAAGTGTTACCTCTCATGACGTAATGTCCAGGTAAGTGTTACCTCTCAGAATCAGATTGGCCAGGTTATATATGACATATGTTTTGAGTAGGAAAGTACATGTTCGTTTTAATGGTATGGCATATTGTAGTGTAAATGGTTTCAATGATACGCATTTAGAAGTAAGAAGAACATTGGAACATGACATTTCTAATAATAACAGCTACTTTATTGTTGGGAACAACGTTCCAGGGCTACTTCTTGCCCTGTAATCAGGTGAAAACTCCCCCGAAAAGCCAGTGACGTACAATGAAAGAGCAATGGAGATTGGCATGATTACATTGAACTGAATAGGGGAACAATATAACAAAACAAACACAGGTGCCCAGTGTGTGGGCAGAGACTGGTTATAGAACGGTGAGATAAACGCTGGGTAGGTAGATTCCTTGATCGGCTTGGTGCGTTACATTTCTAGTTTCTATCAGTGATTGATGTTGGTTTGTTAACAGGAAATATTGTGGTCAGGATTGTGTACTTGTTGTTACCCTGTCTGGCGCTCGGCATTAAGGGGCTGAAACAAGGACTGATTGGTTCGGAGTCAGTATACTATGTCTGAGTGGGGTATTCATGTTAAACTGCGGCATGGTATCTCAGTGGGCTAGCACTATAAATCGTATCAGTCAGGACAAGTACAAGCAGCCACAAACACACGCGCACGTGCACGCACACGGACACGCACGCGCACACACACACACACACACACACGTGCATGCACGTCGCTATATTAGTGCAATAATCTTGGACGCGACGTTAAACCCAATTTCGCCTCACCTGACGCTCATGTTTTCAAGGTTTCCCAGCGTCCTTGTTAAATGCCCGCTTGCTGTTTGTCAAGCCTCAGGGCAGGTTGCCGTCGTCTCCGGTGTGCAGAACGCTCAAGTAGAAGCAGGGGCCCCAATCGTGTTGTCTGCGCAGCTAAATCAACCAGTAGAAACCGGTTGGCAGTGGATGAAGGACGGTGTCCCCGTTACCCAGGATACGCGGAACGTGATGACCCGGGACGGCAACGTCTACCGCTTAACCAGGTTCCAAGCGAATGTCAACGACACCGGCAACTACACCTTCATCGCTGGAGGGGCGACGTCGGAGGGAGGAGTGTTTGTGTACGGTACGTCGCGTGTCTGTGTTCACTGTAGCCTCGAATGGCACGAAGAAGCTTGGTTATCAAAACTTGCCATTCTGGATTGCTTATGCTATAATTAAAAGTGAGTATGACTTGACGCCGCCTTTAGCAATATTCAAGCCAAAGCACGGCGGGGGACACCAGAAATTGGACTTCACACATTGTACCCATGTCGGGAGTCGAACCCAGGTCTTCGGTGTGACGAGCGAACGCTTTAACCACTAGGCTACCCGGCCGATCCGGTTGTTTCTGTATACTTGGAAGATCATATACCATACATGTTGGTAAATAAATGAAGATTCACTCATATTTAAGAGATATTAGATTGGTTCGACGCACAAACGGACATACTGGTATGTTGTGTGAACCGATGCTCATAAACGCATCACATGTGACGTCATAGATGTCCAGTCATAGATGAAGTCACATGTGATGCGTTTATGAGCATCGGTGTGAGTCGAGAAGTACCATTTGTCTCGTGCAGACTTAGCGTGTAAAGTTTGGAAATCACGTGCGGCATATCGTGATAAGAATATAGACACTCTGTGGTAACACTCGACTGATTGTCAGTCTTGTCATTTATTGGTACACACTGGAAAGATCTCTTCTTAACGTACATACATACTCCTCTATATATTTCTATGGTTCGCGTTTCTTTCGGTGGTGAGTTATCAATTCAACAGTTGATTTATTTAATAACTCACATCAGCCGCTGATGCTACAGTTAACGGGGGCTGGACAGTTCTATTGACAATATATATATTTACACAATGTCTGCTATTGCCATCTTTTTCCATCCAGCGTCACATAATATCTTCTGTTGTCTGTTGATGCTGCAGTTAACGGGGGCTGGACGGAGTGGTCGCCGGCTGTGAAGGTCTGTAGCGCTACGTGCGGTCAGTCGGTCAGTGGGACGGACACGAGGACACGGACATGTACCAACCCTGTTCCAGTCAATGGCGGAAGCACTTGTGCTGGAAATCCACTAGACATACAAGGCGTTATCTGCCCAGTGCCAACATGTGTCAATGGTAAGAAGTGTTACCTCTCTCATGACGTAATGTCCAAGTAAGTTTTACCTCTCTCATGACGTAATGTCCAAGTAAGTGTTACCTCTCTCATGACGTAATGTCGAGGTAAGTATTACCTCTCTCATGACGTAGGGTCCAAGTAACTGTTACCTCTCTCATGACGTAATGTCCAAGTAAGTATTACATCTCTCATGACGTAATGTCCAGGTAAGTGTTACCTCTCTCATGACGTAATGTCCGAGTAAGTATTACATCTCTCATGACGTAATGTCCAGGTAAGTGTTACCTCTCTCATGACGTAATGTCCAAGTAAGTATTACATCTCTCAATACGTAATGTCCAGGTAACTGTTACCTCTCTCATGGCGTAGGGTCCAAGTAAGTATTACCTCTCCCATGACGTAATGTCCAGGTAAGTATTACCTCTCTCATGACGTAATGTCCAGGTAAGTGTTACCTCTCTCATGACGTAATATCCAGGTAAGTGTTACCTCTCTCATGACGTAATGTCCAGGTAAGTGTTACCTCTCTTATGACATAATGTCCAGGTAAGTGTTACCTCTCTCATGACGTAATATCCAGGTAAGTGTTACCTCTCTCATGACGTAATGTCCAGGTAAGTGTAACCTCTCAGAATCAGATTGGCCAGGTTATATATGACATATGTTTTGAGTAGGAAAGTACATGTTCGTTTTAATGGTATGAAATATTGTAGTGCAAATGGTTTCAATGATACGCATTTAAAAGTAAGAAGAACATTGGAACATGACATTTCTAATAATAACAGCTACTTTATTGTTGGGAACAACGTTTCAGGGCTACTTCTTGCCCTGTAATCAGGTGAAAACTCCCCCGAAAAGCCAGTGATGTACACTGAAAGAGCAATGGAGATTGGCATGATTACATTGAACTGAATAGGGGAACAATATAACACTATAAATCTAGCACTATAAATTGTATCAGTCCGGACAAGTACAAGCAGCCACACACACACGCGCACACACGCACACACACACACACACACACACACACAAACACACGCACGCACGCACGCACACACACACACACACACACACACGTGCATGCACGTCGCTATATTAGTGCAATAATCTTGGTGGACGCGACGTTAAACCCAATTTCGCCTCACCTGACGCTCATGTTTTCAAGGTTTCCCAGCGTCCTTGTTAAATGCCCGCTTCCTGTTTGTCAAGCCTCAGGGCAGGTTGCCGTCGTCTCCGGTGTGCAGAACGCTCAAGTAGAAGCAGGGGCCCCAATCGTGTTGTCTGCGCAGCTAAATCAACCAGTAGAAACCGGTTGGCAGTGGATGAAGGACGGTGTCCCCATTACCCGGGATACGCGGAACGTGATGACCCGGGACGGCAACGTCTACCGCTTAACCAGGCTCCAAGCGAACGTCAACGACACCGGCAACTACACCTTCATCGCTGGAGGGGCGACATCGGAGGGAGGAGTGTTTGTGTACGGTACGTTGCGTGTCTGTGTTCACTGTAGCCTTGAATGGCACGAAAAAGCTTGGTTACCAAAACTCTTGATTGTTTATGATATAATTTAAAAGTGAGTATGACTTGACGCCGCCTTTAGCAATATTCAAGCCAAATCACGGCGGGGGACACCAGAAATGGGACTTCACACATTGTACCCATGTCTGGAGTCGAACCCAGCTCTTCGGTGTGACGAGCGAACGCTTTAACCACTTGGCTACCCGACAGACCCGGTTGTGTGTGATGTACTTGGAAGATCATATACCATACATGTTGGTAAATATATGAATATTCACTCATATTCAAGAGATATTAGATTGGTTCGACGCACAAACGGACATACTGGTATGTTGTGTGAACCGATGCTCCTAAACGCATCACATGTGACGTCATAGATGTCCAGTCATAGATGACGTCACATGTGATGCGTTTATGAGCATCGGTGTGAGTCGAGATGTACCATTTGTCTCGTGCAGACTTAGCGTGTAAAGTTTGGAAATCACGTGCGCATATCGTGATAAGAATATAGACACTCTGTGGTAACACTCGACTGATTGTCAGTCTTGTCATTTATTGGTACACATTGGGAAGATCTCTTCTTAACGTGCATCCATACTTTTTTATTTCTTTCTATGGTTCGCGTTTCTTTCGGTGGTGAGTTATCAATTCGACAGTTGATTTATTTAATAACTCACATCAGCCGCTGATGCTACAGTTAACGGGGGCTGGACAGTTCTATTGACAATATATATATTTACACAATGTCTGCTATTGCCATCTTTTTCCATCCAGCGTCACATAATATCTTCTGTTGTCTGTTGATGCTGCAGTTAACGGGGGCTGGACGGAGTGGTCGCCGGCTGTGAAGGTCTGTAGCGCCACGTGCGGTCAGTCGGTCAGTGGGACGGACACGAGGACACGGACATGTACCAACCCTGTTCCAGTCAATGGCGGAAGCACTTGTGCTGGAAATCCACTAGACATACAAGGCGTTATCTGCCCAGTGCCAACATGTGTCAATGGTAAGAAGTGTTACCTCTCTCATGACGTAATGTCCAAGTAAGTTTTACCTCTCTCATGACGTAATGTCCAAGTAAGTGTGACCTCTCTCATGACATAATGTCCAGGTAAGTGTTACCTCTCTCATGACATAATGTCCAGGTAAGTGTTACCTCTCTCATGACATAATGTCCAGGTAAGTGTTACCTCTCTCATGACGTAATGTCCAGGAAAGTGTTACCTCTCTCATGACGTAATGCCCAGGTAAGTGTTACCTCTCATGACGTAATGCCCAGGAAAGTGTTACCTCTCATGACGTAATGCCCAGGTAAGTGTTACCTCTCTCATGACGTAATGTCCAGGTAAGTGTTACCTCTCTCATGACGTAATGTCCAGGAAAGTGTTACCTCTCATGACGTAATGCCCAGGTAAGTGTTACCTCTCTCATGACGTAATGTCCAAGTAAGTATTGCGTCTCTCATGACGTAATGTCTAGGTAAGTGTTACCTCTCATGACGTAATGTCCAGGTAAGTGTTACCTCTCAGAATCAGATTGGCCAGGTTATATATGACATGTTTTGAGTAGGAAGGTACATGTTCGTTTTAATGGTATGGAATATTGTAGTGCAAATGGTTTCAATGATACGCATTTAGAAGTAAGAAGAACATTGGAACATGACATTTCTAATAATAACAGCTATTTTATTGTTGGGAACAACGTTTCAGGGCTACTTCTTGCCCTGTAATCAGGTGAAAACTCCCCCGAAAAGCCAGTGATGTACACTGAAAGTGCAATGGAGATTGGCATGATTACATTGAACTGAATAGGGGAACAATATAACACTATAAATCTAACACAGTGACTATAAATCGTATCAGTCCGGACAAGTACAAGCAGATACACGCGCACGCACGCACGCACACGCACACACACACACAGACATACACACACACACACGTGCATGCACGTCGCTATATTAGTGCAATAATCTTGGTGGACGCGACGTTAAACCCAATTTCGCCTCACCTGACGCTCATGTTTTCAAGGTTTCCCAGCGTCCTTGTTAAATGCCCGCTTCCTGTTTGTCAAGCCTCAGGGCAGGTTGCCGTCGTCTCCGGTGTGCAGAACGCTCAAGTAGAAGCAGGGGGCCCAATCGTGTTGTCTGCGCAGCTAAATCAACCAGTAGAAACCGGTTGGCAGTGGATGAAGGACGGTGTTCCCATTTCCCAGGATACCCGGAACGTGATGACCCGGGACGGCAACGTCTACCGCTTAACCAGGCTCCAAGCGAACGTCAACGACACCGGCAACTACACCTTCATCGCTGGAGGGGCGACGTCGGAGGGAGGAGTGTTTGTGTACGGTACGTTGCGTGTCTGTGTTCACTGAAGCCTTGAATGGCACGAAAAAGCTTGGTTACCAAAACTCTGGATTGTTTATGATATAATTTAAAGTGAGTATGACTTGACGCCGCCTTTAGCAATATTCAAGCCAAAGCACGGCGGGGGACACCAGAAATGGGACTTCACACATTGTACCCATGTCGGGAGTCGAACCCAGGTCTTCGGTGTGACGAGCGAACGCTTTAACCACTAGGCTACCCTACCGACCCGGTTGTGTGTGATGTACTTGGAAGATCATATTCCATACATGTTGGTAAATATATGAATATTCACTCATATTCAAGATATATTAGATTGGTTCGATGCACAAACGGACATACTGGTATGTTGTGTGAACCGATGCTCCTAAACGCATCACATGTGACGTCATAGATGTCCAGTCATAGATGACGTCACATGTGATGCGTTTATGAGCATCGGTGTGAGTCGAGATGTACCATTTGTCTCGTGCAGACTTAGCGTGTAAAGTTTGGAAATCACGTGCGGCATATCGTGATAAGAATATAGACACTCTGTGGTAACACTCGACTGATTGTCAGTCTTGTCATTTATTGGTACACATTGGGAAGATCTCTTCTTAACGTGCATCCATACTTTTTTATTTCTTTCTATGGTTCGCGTTTCTTTCGGTGGTGAGTTATCAATTCGACAGTTGATTTATTTAATAACTCACATCAGCCGCTGATGCTACAGTTAACGGTGGCTGGACAGTTCTATTGACAAGATATATATTTACACAATGTCTGCTATTGCCATCTTTTTCCATCCAGCGTCACATAATATCTTCTGTTGTCTGTTGATGCTGCAGTTAACGGGGGCTGGACGGAGTGGTCGCCGGTTGTGAAGGTCTGTAGCGCCACGTGCGGTCAGTCGGTCAGTGGGACGGACACGAGGACACGGACATGTACCAACCCTGTTCCAGTCAATGGCGGAAGCACTTGTGCTGGAAATCCACTAGACATACAAGGCGTTATCTGCCCAGTGCCAACATGTGTCAATGGTAAGAAGTGTTACCTCTCTCATGACGTAATGTCCAAGTAAGTTTTACCTCTCTCATGACGTAATGTCCAAGTAAGTGTGACCTCTCTCATGACATAATGTCCAAGTAAGTGTGACCTCTCTCATGACGTAATGTCCAGGAAAGTGTTACCTCCCTCATGACATAATGTCCAGGTAAGTGTTACCTCTCTCATGACGTAATGTCCAGGAAAGTGTTACCTCTCTCATGACATAATGTCCAGGTAAGTGTTACCTCTCTCATGACATAATGTCCAGGTAAGTGTTACCTCTCTCATGACGTAATGTCTAGGTAAGTGTTACCTCTCATGACGTAATGCCAAGGTAAGTGTTACCTCTCTCATGACGTAATATCCAGGTAAGTGTTACCTCTCATGACGTAATGTCCAGGTAAGTGTTACCTCTCAGAATCAGATTGGCCAGGTTATATATGACATGTTTTGAGTAGGAAGGTACATGTTCGTTTTAATGGTATGGAATATTGTAGTGTAAATGGTTTCAATGATACGCATTTAGAAGTAAGAAGAACATTGGAACATGACATTTCTAATAATAACAGCTACTTTATTGTTGGGAACAACGTTTCAGGGCTACTTCTTGCCCTGTAATTAGGTGAAAACTCCCCCGAAAAGCCAGTGATGTACACTGAAAGTGCAATGGAGATTGGCATGATTACATTGAACTGAATAGGGGAACAATATAACACTATAAATCTAGCACTATAAATTGTATCAGTCCGGACATGTACAAGCAGCTACACGCGCACGCGCACGCGCACACGCACGCACACGCAATCACACACACACTCACATATACACACACACACACGTGCATGCACGTCGCTATATTAGTGCAATAATCTTGGTGGACGCGACGTTAAACCCAATTTCGCCTCACCTGACGCTCATGTTTTCAAGGTTTCCCAGCGTCCTTGTTAAATGCCCGCTTCCTGTTTGTCAAGCCTCAGGGCAGGTTGCCGTCGTCTCCGGTGTGCAGAACGCTCAAGTAGAAGCAGGGGGCCCAATCGTGTTGTCTGCGCAGCTAAATCAACCAGTAGAAACCGGTTGGCAGTGGATGAAGGACGGTGTCCCCATTTCCCAGGATACGCGGAACGTGATGACCCGGGACGGCAACGTCTACCGCTTAACCAGGCTCCAAGCGAACGTCAACGACACCGGCAACTACACCTTCATCGCTGGAGGGGCGACGTCGGAGGGAGGAGTGTTTGTGTACGGTACGTTGCGTGTCTGTGTTCACTGTAGCCTTAAATGGCACGAAAAAGCTTGGTTACCAAAACTCTGGATTGTTTATGATATAATTAAAAGTGAGTATGACTTGACGCCGCCTTTAGCAATATTCAAGCCAAAGCACGGCGGGGGACACCAGAAATGGGACTTCACACATTGTACCCATGTCGGGAGTCGAACCCAGCTCTTCGGTGTGACGAGCGAACGCTTTAACCACTAGGCTAGCCAACCGACCCGGTTGTTTCTGATGTACTTGGAAGATCATATTCCATACATGTTGGTAAATATATGAATATTCACTCATATTCAAGAGATATTAGATTGGTTCGATGCACAAACGGACATACTGGTATGTTGTGAACCGATGCTCATAAACGCATCACATGTGACGTCATAGATGTCCAGTCATAGATGACATCACATGTGATGCGTTTATGAGCATCGGTGTGAGTCGAGATGTACCATTTGTCTCGTGCAGACTTAGCGTGTAAAGTTTGGAAATCACGTGCGGCATATCGTGATAAGAATATAGACACTCTGTGGTAACACTCGACTGATTGTCAGTCTTGTCATTTATTGGTACACATTGGAAAGATCTCTTCTTAACGTGCATACATACTCCTCTATATATTTCTATGGTTCGCATTTCTTTCGGTGGTGAGTTATCAATTCGACAGTTGATTTATTTAATAACTCACATCAGCCGCTGATGCTACAGTTAACGGGGGCTGGACAGTTCTATTGACAATATATATAAACTAGTGTCCAAAAGAAACGATACCAACTTATTTTCAAAATTGTTTTTTACTAAGTGAATTGTCAAGTATGAAAACATGCAAATTCGTATTGCACATCCCAAACACAGCATAGTCGATAAAAAATACCGGGAACACGTGATCACTTCCGGGAAAAGCGTAAATTTCGTGAAAGTGACATTTCCCTCTCTAGCATGTTCTGCACGTGCAAAAAAACTGTATAAAATGGCTGATCAGACACGTTGATATCACAGCAACAAAAAGAACACAAGATATGCCACGTTTGACAGCCATCGAGAGAGAGAATGGCCCAACAAGGAGCGTCACACGTCGACGTCGCCAGAAGGTTGGGCTGCGCACGCATCACTATCACCAGGTTGATGCAGCGGTTACGTCAGACAGGTCAGACGTCAGACAGGCCCAGGAGTGGAAGACCACGAGTAACCACGCCCCGTGAAGATCGTTACATCCGGGTATTACACCTGAGGAACCGCACCGTAACAGCGACGTCCACGGCGGCTACAGCACTGGGACACAGGATCAGTCGACAGACCGTCTACAGGAGACTACGGCAGTATGGTATCCGGCCACGTCATCCCTACCGCGGACCGCTCCTGACGCCTCGACACCGGAACAACAGACTGATCTGGGCCAGGCCAGGCGAGTTCGACGTTGGCAACGGCGGTACTGGGCACGTGTTATGTTCTCTGATGAGAGCAGATTCCTCATCTTCAGAAACGATGGACGGCAGCTTGTATACCGACGATTTGGTGAACGTTTGGCGCCTAACTGTATCCAACAGGTCCGGCCGTTTGGAGGTGGAGGGTTAATGGTTTGGGGTGGCATATGTGGTGACGTCAAAACGATGCTTGTCGTAATTCGTGGAAACCTGAATGCACAGCGTTATCTTGATGACATCCTACGGCCTGTTGTGGGGCCCTTTATTCAGCAACAGCCTCGTGGACTCCTTTTCCAACATGACAATGCAAGGCCACACACAGCAAGATTCACACAGAACTTCCTTGCCAACGCCAACGTACAGGTTTTGCCATGGCCCGCATGTTCACCGGACATGAATCCCATCGAGCACTTATGGGACCACCTCGATCGGCAAATCCGACGTCGCCGTGTGCCTCCAGTCAACGTCCAGGACTTGGAACGATGTCTCCTCGAGGAATGGCAACGCATCACTCCCAACGTCATCAGATGTTTGACGTCATCAGTCCGTAGGCGTGTTCTGGCATGTTGATGCTCACGGTGGACATACCCGCTACTGACTTGACTTTGAGACGAGTGGTGTGACATTTCCCGTTGTTTCTGTGATCAGTGCTCTAACGAAATGTTCATTTTTCGACCCCACCCATCTTTAAAGGCTTGTCATATTGGTTGTACAGATTTTATTGAAATGAAATTTTTGTACAGATGTTGTGAAAGGATTTCTCAAAAGCATAACACCAATCCTAAACTTCTGCATTGTTTGGTTTTTCTTTTATGTCGTTGCAAACAGGTGGTATCGTTTCTTTTGGACACTAGTTTATTTACACAATGTCTGCTATTGCCATCTTTTTCCATCCAGCGTCACATAATATCTTCTGTTGTCTGTTGATGCTGCAGTTAACGGGGGCTGGACGGAGTGGTCGCCGGCTGTGAAGGTCTGTAGCGCCACGTGCGGTCAGTCGGTCAGTGGGACGGACACGAGGACACGGACGTGCACCAACCCTGTTCCAGTCAATGGCGGCAGGGCCTGTGTGGGAAATCCACAGAATATAACATCCATCACTTGCGAAGTGCAAGCATGTAACAGTAAGTTTTTTGTTGGTCTGTTGTTTTACGCCGCACTCAGCAATATTCCAGCTATATGACGGCGGTCTGTTAATAATCGAGTCTGGAGCAGACAATCCAGTGATTGATATCATGAGCATCGATCCACGCAGTTGGGATTGATGACATGCATCAACCAAGTCAGCGAGCCTGACCACCCAAACCCGTTAGTCGCCTTTTACGACAAGGATAGTCGTCTTTTACGGCAAGCATGAGTTGCTGAAGACCTATTCTAACCCGGATCTTCACGGGTCGACAGTAAGTAGTGACAGAACGCTAAAATAAGGAGTGTTAGCTAGGACAGAACTCTCAAATAGGGAGTGTTACCTACGCCAGAACACTCAAATAAGGAATGTTACCTACGAGAGAACGCTCAAATAAGGAGTGTTACGTATGAGAGAACGCTCAAATAAGGACTGTTAGCTACGACAGAACACTGAAATAGGGAATGTTACCTACGACAGAACACTCAACTAAGGAGTGTCAGTTACGACGTAACTGTCAATTAAGGATTTTTACCTACGACAGAAAGCTCAAATAGGGAATGTTACCTACGACAGAACACTCAAAAAGGAGTGTCAGATACGACAGAACACTGACATAAGGAGCGTTACCCACGACAGAACGCTCAAATGAGTTCCACCTATGACAGAACACTCAAAAAGGAGTGTCAGTTACGACGTAACTGTCAAATAAGGATTATTACCTACGACAGAAAGCTCAAATAAGGAATGTTAGCTACGACATAACACTCAAATAAGGAGTGTTACCCACGACAGAACGCTCAAATGAGTTCCACCTATGACAGAACACTCAAATAAGGAGTGTCAGATACGACAGAACACTGACATAAGGAGTGTTACCCACGACAGAACGCTCAAATGAGTTCCACCTATGACAGAACACTCAAAT